>NC_092089.1:84444153-84510012 GCF_045679555.1 Salvelinus alpinus | reverse complement strand
CACAGAAATACATAAACAAACAGTAGGTTCAGTTGAAGTCAGAAGTTTACATACACTTAGGTTGGAGTCATTAAAAAAAGTTCCAACCACTTCACAAATTTCTTGTTAACAAACTATAGTTTTGGCAAGTCGGTTAGGACATCTACTTTGTGCATGACAAGTAATTTTTCCAACAATTGTTTACAGACAGATTATTTCACTTATAATTCACTGTAACACAATTCCAGTGGGTCAGAAGTTTAAATTGACTGTGCCTTTAAACAGCTTGGAAAATCCCAGAAAATGATGTCATGGCTTTAAAAGCTTCTGATAGGCTAATTGACATCATTTGAGTCAATTGGAGGTGTACCTGTGGATGTATTTCAAGGCCTACCTTCAAACCCAGTGCCTCTTTGCTTGACACCATGGGAAAATCTCAAATAATCAGCCAAGACCCCAGAAAAACTATTGTAGACCTCTACAAGTCTGGTTTATCCTTGGGAGCAATTTCCAAATGCCTGAAGGTACAAACAATAAGATACAAAGGTACAAACAATAGTTTGAAGGTACAAACAATAGTACGCAAGTATGAACACCATGGGACCACGCAGCCATCATACCACTCAGGAAGGAGACGCGTTCTGTCTCCTAGAGATGAACGTACTTTGGTGCGAAAAGTGCAAATCAATCCCAGAACAACAGCAAAGGACCTTGTGAAGATGCTGGAGACTGGTGCACTAATGCATCTTAAAGTTGGTTGCCGAGCGCCGTGTAAAATCCACAGAAGAAAAACACTGAACGAGGAGAGATTACTAGAAACTAACTAGGTTTCCTTCTTTTATCTGTGGATTAATTGTCGGAGTTGAGAACACACAATTTTGTGTGACTCAAAATTGGTCAAAATTCTACGAAGATAAAAAAAACAAAGGACCTTGTACATTTCAGGTAAAATAACAACCCAATGTTTATATCTCAGGACAAATTAGCTAGAAACAGCAAGCTAGCTCGCTAAAATGGCCATAATTGTTTCATGTGTTTCGACCTGTCCCCAAATGAATGTAGTTGGTTCAGGGTCAGTTTTGATATTTCAACCTGCGTGTCCTGATCGTGTCTGGACAAAATCAACAAGCGCGGACGCACGCGCGTGCCCAGTCTAGTTAGTATGTCAGCAACCGGTGTGGCTGAAATAGCAGAATCTGAAGGGGTGTCCACATACTTTTAGTATATCTACCATGTAGTATATCTGGTGGTAGAATCCTCCTTAGAGATTGTCAGTTCTACATAGATCTTGGCTTTGCTTCTGAATATGACATCTTCATTTATTTATTTATTCAGCAGCCAGGGACCATGCATAACATACTCTAAGTATTGCACAAAATAAGTTACAGTAGCTAAATATAGCTCATTCCCATTTGTGGTCCACCACTACTATTTCCCTCCAAACAGGCAGGAAGTAGTGCCCTGCGTAGCAACCTGAGACACTGCCATGGAGACGCAGCGACAGGAAGGGACTGCCTGGGATAGACCAAACACAGCTAGGCCTTCTAGGTGAATAACACACAAACACACTTTGGCACGCACTCACACACACGGTCGCACTCACATGGTCACACCCTCAGCTGGGGGGGGGGGGGACTGAGTGACTGGCCACTAGTAGTACAGATTTATCACTGGTATCGATTACCTCCACAGTCTCTCAACACCACACACACGCCGCAAAGCACTGAATTAACAACAGACTGAGAAATGACTGTTTATATACACAGCACCCCATAGTAATAAATGACATACAGTGCATTCAGAAAGGATTCAGGACGCTTGCCTTTTAACACATTTTGTTACATTACAGCCTTAATTTAAAATGGATTCAACAAAAACTGTTCCTCAATCTACACACAATACCTTACAATGACAAAGCAAAACGTTTTTTCTTTAATGTTTGCAAATGTATAAATAACAGAAATATTACAAAAAAAATTAACTACTTAAGAATTCAGACCCTTTGCTATCAGACTCGAAATTGAGCTCAGGTGCATCCGTTTCCAAATATCATCCTTGAGATGTTTCTACAACTTGATTGGAGTCCACCTGTGGTAAATTCAATTGATTGGACATGATTTGGAAAGGCACACACCTGTCTATATAAGGTCACACAGTTGACAGTCAGAGCAGAAACCAAGCCATGAGGTCAAAGAATTGTCCGTAGAGCTCAGAGACAGGATTGTGTCGAGGCACAGATCTGGGGAAAGGTACCAAAACATTTATGCAGCATTGAAGGTCCCCAAGAACACAGTGGCCTCCATCATTCTTAAATGGAAGAATTTTGGAACCACCAAGACTCTTCCTAGAGCTGGCTGCCCGCCAAACTGAGCAATCAGGGGAGAAGGGCCTTGGTCAGGGAGGGGACCAAGAACCCGATGGTCACTCTGACAGAGCTCCAGAGTTCCTCTGTGAAGATGGGACACCATCTCTGCAGCACTCCACCAAATCAGGCCTTTATGGTAAAGTGGCCAGATGGAAGCCACTCCTCACTAAAAAGGCACATGACAGCCCGCTTGGAGTTTGCCAAAAGGCACCTAAAGGACTCTCAGACCATGAGAAACAAGATTCTCTGTTCTGATGAAACCAAGATTGACCTCTTTGGCCTGAATGCCAAGCATCACATCTAGAGGAAATCTGTCACCATTCCTACGGTGAAGCATGGTGGTGGCAGCATCATGCTGTGGGGATGTTTTTCAGTGGCAGGGATTGGGAGACTAGTCAGGATCGAGGGAAAGATGAATGGAGCAAAGTACAGAGAGATCCTTGATGAAAACCTGCTCCAGAGCGCTCAGGACCTCAGACTGGGGAGAAGGTTCACCTTCCAACAGGACAATGACCCTAAGCGCACAGCCAAGACAACGCAGGAGTGGCTTCGGGACAAGTCTCTGAATGTCCTTGAGTGACCCAGCCAGAGCCCGGACTTGAACCTGATCGAACATCTCTGGAGAGACCTGAAAATAGCTCTGCAGCGACGCTCCCCATCCAACCAGACAGAGCTTGTGAGGGTCTGTAAAGAAGAACGTTAGAAACCCCCCAAATACAGGGTGCCAAGCTTGCAGCGTCATACCCAAGATGACTCAATGCTGTAATCGCTGCCAAAGTGCTTTAACAAAGTACTGAGTAAAGGGTCTGACTACTTAAGTAACTGTTTTTGCTTCATCGTTATGGGGTATTGTGTGTAGATTGGTGAAGGGGAAAAACTATTTAATCAATTTTAGAATAAGGCTGTAACGTAACAAAATGTAGGGGTCTGAATACTTCGAATGCACTGTACTAATGACTTCTCACCAGCAGTCTCACATAATATACTAACTAGGACGCTGGATGCAAACACACACCACACATACTTGCAAAAACATTTCCTCTCTCTCACACTCATGAAGTCAGAGAACTGTTCCAAGTAATGGACACATCTCAACATCAACTGTTCAGAGGAGATTGTGTGAATCAGGCCTTCATGGTCCAATTGCTGTAAATAAATCACTACTAAGTCACCAATAAGAAGAGATTGTGCCAAGAGCTTGTGCCAAGAAACACGAGCAATGAACGTTAGACCAGTGGAAATCTGTCCTTTGGTTTGATAAGTTCAAATTCCAGAAAATTCCAGAAAATTATGTCATGGCTTTAGAAGCTTCTGATAGATTAATTGACATCATTTGAGTCAATTGGAGGTGTACCTGTGGATGTATTTCAAGGCCTACCTTCAAACTCAGTGCCTCTTTGCTTGACATCATGGGAAAATAAAAATAAATCAGCCAAGACCCCAGAAAAATAATTGTACACCTCCACAAGTCTGGTTTATCCTTGGGAGCAATTTCCAAACGCCTGAAGGTACCATGTTCATCTGTACAAACAATTGTACACAAGTATAATCACCATGGGACCCCGCAGCCATCATACCGCTCAGGAAGGAGATGCGTTCTATCTCCTGGAGATGAACGTACTTTGGTGCGAAAAGTGCAAATCAATCCCAGAACAACAGCAAAGAACCTTGTGATGATGCTGGAGGAAACAGGTACAAAAGTATCTATATCCACAGTAAAACGAGCCCTATATCGACATAACCTGAAAGGCCACTCAGCAAAGAAGAAGCCACTGCTCCAAAACCGCCATAAAAAAGCCAGACTACGGTTTGCAACTGCAAGATCGTACTTGTTGGAGAAATGTCCTCTGGTCTGAGGAAACAAAAATAGAACTGTTTGGCCATAATGACCCTCGTTATGTTTGGAGGAAAAAGGGAGATGCTTGCAAGCCGAAGAACACCATCCCAACCGTGAAGCACAGGGGTGGCAGCATCATGCTGTGGGGGTGCTTTGCTGCAGGAGGGACTGGTGCACTTCACAAAATATATGGCATCATGAGGATGTAAAATGACGTGGATATATTGAAGCAACATCTCAAGACATCAGTCAGGAAGTTAAAGCTTGGTCGCAAATGGGTCTTCCAAATGGACAATGACCCCAAGCATACTTCCAAAGTTGTATCAAAATGGCTTAAGGACAACAAAGTCAAGGTATTGGAGTGGCCATCACAAAGCCCTGACCTCAATCCTATAGAAAATTTGTGGGCAGAACTGAAAAAGCATGTGCGAGCAAGGAGGCCTACAAACCTGACTCAGTTACACCAGCTCTGTCAGGAGGAATGGGCCAAAATTCACCCAACTTATTGTGGGAAGCTTGTGGAAGGCTACCTGAAACGTTTGACAAAAGTTAAACAATTTAAAAGGCAATGCTACCGAATACTAATTGAGTGTATGTCAACTTCTGACCCACTGGGAATGTGACAAAAGAAATAAAAGCTGAAATAAATCATTCTCTCTACTATAATTCTGACATTTCACATTCTTAAAATAAAGTGGTGATCCTAACTGACCTAAGACAGGGGATTTGTTACTAGGATTAAATGTCAGGAATTGTGAAAAACTGAGTTTAAATGTATTTGGCTAAGGTGTATGTAAACTTCCGACTTCAACTGTATATGGCTGCCAAATATTTGATGAACCAAAAACTACAACAGTTAGTTGAATTAGTCTAAATATATGATCATTAGCACATAGTTTGGAGGGCTCTCAGACATGAATCTTAATATAGCCTATAGATAGAATTAATTACATGAGGGACTTAACTTCCGGCGCCGACAGAGATGGCCGCCTCGCTTCGCGTTCCTAGGAAACTATGCATTATTTATGTGTTATTTCTTACATTGGTACCCCAGGTAATCTTAGGTTTTATTACATACAGTCAGGAGGAACTATTGGATATAAGAGCAACGTCAACTCACCAACATTACGACCAGGAATACGACTTTCCCGAAGCGGATCCTCTGTTTTGCCCACCACCCAGGACAATGGATTGGATCCCAGGAGGCGACCCAAAACAACGACGCAGTAGAAGGGGCAGACGGAGCGGTCTTCTGGTCAGGCTCCGTAGACGGGCACATCGCGCACCGCTCCCGCGGATACTACTCGCCAATGTCCAATCTCTTGACAACAAGGTAGATGAAATCCGTGCAAGGGTTGCCTTCCAGAGAGACATCAGAGACTGTAACGTTCTTTGTTCCACGGAAACCTGGCTCACTCAAGACACGCTATCGGAGTCGGTACAGCCAGCTGGTTTCTTCACGCATCGCACCGACAGAAACAAGCATCTTTCTGGTAAGAAGAAGGGCGGGGGTGTATGCCTTATGATCACACCACGTCTCGTTAATCATAACAACATACAGGAACTCAAGTCCTTCTGTTCACCTGACTTAGAATTCCTCACAATCCCCCCCAAGCAGACACATCAATGGCACTGAACGAACTTCATTTGACTCTATGTAAACCACATATCCTGAGGCTGCATTTATTGTAGCAAGGCTAATCTGAAAACAAGGCTCCCTAAATTCTATCAGCATATCGATTGCGCAACCAGGGCAGGCAAAACCCTAGATCATTGTTATTCTAACTTCCGCAACGCATATAAGGCCCTCCCCCGCCCTCCTTTCGGAAAAGATGACCACGAGTCCATTTTGTTGCTTCCAGCCTATAGACAGAAACTAAAACAGGAAGCTCCCGCGCTCAGGTCTGTTCAACGCTGGTCCGACCAATCGGATTCCACGCTTCAAGATTGCGTCGATCACATGGACTGGGATATGTTCCGCATTGCGGCGAACAACAACACTGATGAATACGCTGATTCGGTGAGCGGGTTAATTAGCAAGTGCATCGGCGATGTCGTACCCACAGCGTCTATTAAAACATTCTCAAACCAGAAACCGTGGATTGATGGCAGCATTCGCGCAAAACTGAAAGCGTGAACCAATGCTTTTAATCAGGGCAAGGTGACCAGAAACATGACTGAATACAAACAGTGTAGCTATTCCCTCCGCAAGGTAATCAAACAAGCTAAGCGTCCGTACAGAGACAAAGTAGAGTCGCAATTCAACGGCACAGACACGAGAGGTATGTGGCAGGGTCTACAGTCAATCACGGACTATAAAAGGAAAACCAGCCCGTCGCGGACCAGGATGTCTTGCTCCCAGACAGACTAAACAACTTCTTTGCTCGCTTTGAGGACAATACAGTACCACTGACACGGCCCGCTACCAAAACCTGCGGGCTCTCCTTCACTGCAGCCGACGTGAGCAAAACATTTAAACGTGTCAACCCTCACAAGGCTGCAGGCCCAGACAGCATCCCCAGCTGCGTCCTCAGAGCATGCGCAGACCAGCTGGCTGGTGTGTTTACGAACATATTCAATCAATCCTTATCCGTCTGCTGTCCCCACATGCTTCAAGAGGGCCACACCCTGTTCCCAAGAAAGCTAAGGTAACTGAACTAAATGACTACCGCCCCGTAGCACTCACTTCCGTCATCATGAAGTGCTTTGAGAGACTAGTCAAGGACCATATCACCTCCACCCTACCTGACACCCTAGACCCACTCCAATTTGCTTACCGCCCCAATAGTTCCACAGACGACGCAATCACACTGCCCTAACCCATCTGGACAAGAGGAATACCTATGTGAGAATGCTGTTCATCGACTACAGTTCCGCATTTAACAACATAGTACCCTCCAAACTCGTCATCAAGCTCGAGATCCTGGGTCTCGACCCCGCCCTGTGCAACTGGGTCCTGGACTTCCTGACGGGCCACCCCCAGGTGGTGAGGGTAGGCAACAACATCTCCACCCCGCTAATCCTCAACACTGGGGCCCAACAAGGGTGCGTTCTCAGCCCTCTCATACGGTTGTTGAGAGTCAAAACGTATTTATACTTATCTGTACAACATATTATTGGTTAATTGGTTTGATTATGTACACCTGGGGCAATGGACATTCAGAATGGATATTTACAGAATGTTCAGATAGAAATGTATTGTGCAGATCAAATATGACTGTCAGATAGACTGGAATAGTATAGAAGATTGTTTGTGCTCTATTCATTCTATTGTTATCATCAAAATGCAGTTCCAGATACAGCCCTGCCATTAGTTGAAGGCAGCCAATCCAATTGTTTCTGAAAAGTAGTCACTTCCTGAGATCTGTATTCAAATCGTTTTAAAAAGTTGCCATTTTTTGGTATCTGTTTTGGGGATTTGACTACAAATAGTTTTAGTCACCTCCAAAGTAAGTAAACCCCAATTTTTATTTTACTTTCGATGAAGCATAGTTAAAACTATAGTTATCCCAGGTCTACACACACACACACACACACACACACACACACACACACACACACACACACACACACACACACACACACACACACACACACACACACACACACACACACACACACACACACACACACACACACACACACACACACACACACACACACACACACAGCGGTCTGTATTCTTTCTCTCCTGGAACAAGGGAACAGAAATAAAAGAGTAAAGAGTGACAGAAGGACTCACCTCCTCCTCCCCCCAACAGGGTCTTGTTGGCTGAAAGATAAAACAGAAAAGAGAAACATCATGAGAAAACATTCTTTATAATGCAAATATACCTTCTGGCTGGCAGGATTGTATAGCCCTTCAAGGTCTTATTCCAACCTTCCTGGAAATAAACAGCGGTATGGCTGAGCCATATATATACATATATATAGCACTTGGATTGGTCCATTGTGTCACCAGCGCTGCATCTGACTTATGACCTTTGACCTCAGTGATGTCACAAGCTCCATCATCAGCCTCAATTGATTTGAAGGCGGGCTGGAATAAAATTCAGTTATTTCGGTTCCTGCCCTGCCACCAGGAGTCATGATCCAATACAGAGCAACTTTTAACCTGACAGGCTGGTCAATATGAGGATACCAAAGCACCACACACACTAGCTAGTGTGTAACTCTTCTGGACAGCTAGCCATTCAGACAGGGAAATACAGAGGAGAGGAGAGAGAAGAAGAGGGAGAGAGAAAGAGAGAGGTAGATTTTAGACATTGATATTTGGAACAGACAGCATCCGCCTATCCAGGAGCCTCTATTCATATGGTCTCAAGAGAAGAGAGGAGCAAGAGGAGAGGAGCGGCCGAGAGGAGAAAAGAGGAGCGAGAGGAGAGGAGCGAGAGGAGAAAAGAGGAGCGAAAGGAGAGGAGCGAGAGGAGAGGAGCGAGAGGAGGCAGCAGAATGGCAACATCTGTCTGTCCCTCTGGAAGACAAAAGCATTAAAAACAGAGCCCAGCGCATGCACAGCCAAAACATGTCCATGTGCATGCACAACCACGCACAAACACACATATCTCACACATGGGCACACACAGACGTGGACCGACAAGATTGGATGTTGGTGTAACCATGGAAACTCCAAAGCCCAAAGGTTTGTTACTAAAACCTAGTTAATTAGAGAGAGAGAGAGAGGTGGAAAGAGCGAGAAAGAGGGGTGGAGAGAGCGAGAGAGATGGGTGGAAAGAGCGCGAGAGGGAGAGCGATAGAGAGGGGTGGAGAGAGAGATGGTGTCAGAAAGAGGTAAAATAAGTACTTAGCCTGTGGAGGTGCCTCTCCCACTTCTGTCAGTTAAAGGATGAACGTGTGAGGAGAGAGAGAAGAAAGTGAGACAGGAGGATGGGCAGAGAAAAAAAAGAGAGATAGTGTGTGAGGGAGAGGGACTGGGGAGACAGAGGGGTGTACCGCTGTTACCCCAGGGAGAGAGACTGGGGAGACAGACAGAGGGGTGTACCGCTGTTACCCCAGGGAGAGAGACTGGGGAGACAGACAGAGGGGTGTACCGCTGTTACCCCAGGGAGAGGGACTGGGGAGACAGACAGAGGGGTGTACCGCTGTTACCCCAGGGAGAGAGACTGGGGAGACAGACAGAGGGGTGTACCGCTGTTACCCCAGGGAGAGAGACTGGGGAGACAGACAGAGGGGTGTACCGCTGTTACCCCAGGGAGACAGACAGAGGGGTGTACCGCTGTTACCCCAGGGAGAGAGACAGAGGGGTGTACCGCTGTTACCCCAGGGAGACAGACAGAGGGGTGTACCGCTGTTACCCCAGGGAGAGAGACAGAGGGGTGTACCGCTGTTACCCCAGGGAGACAGACAGAGGGGTGTACCACTGTTACCCCAGGGAGAGAGACAGAGGGGTGTACCGCTGTTACCCCAGGGAGACAGACAGAGGGGTGTACCGCTGTTAGCCCAGGGAGACAGACAGAGGGGTGTACCGCTGTTACCCCAGGGAGAGAGACAGAGGGGTGTACCGCTGTTACCCCAGGGAGAGAGACTGGGGAGACAGACAGAGGGGTGTACCGCTGTTACCCCAGGGAGAGAGACTGGGGAGACAGACAGAGGGGTGTACCGCTGTTACCCCAGGGAGAGAGACAGAGGGGTGTACCGCTGTTACCCCAGGGAGACAGACAGAGGGGTGTACCGCTGTTACCCCAGGGAGACAGACAGAGGGGTGTACCGCTGTTACCCCAGGGAGACAGACAGAGGGGTGTAACGCTGTTACCCCAAGGAGAGAGGTTTAACATCTGTTAAAACCCCTGTGTCTCCTTCACCCCAGAGAAAGAAGTGTGAGTGAGTGAGTGAAAAAGAGAGAGAAATAGAGAAACTGTGACTATAAATCCTAATATACTGTATACCGCTGTAAATGTGACTTTTTCCAAGTGTTGTACAGATGTAGGATCTTAATTTGAGCCAGTTTGCTACCGAAGAAAAAATAATCCTGCAAATCAAATCAAATTTTGTTGGTCACATACACATGGTTAGCAGATGTCATTGCGAGTGTTGCGAAATGCTTGTGCTTCAACAGTGCAGCAATATCTAACAATTCCACAACAACTACCTAATACACACAAATCTAAGTAAAGGAATAAGAATATATACATGAATGATGAACAATGGCCGAGCGGCATAGGCAAAGTGCAATAGATGGTATAAAATACAACATATACATATGAGAGTAATGCAAGATGTGTAAACATTATTAAAGTGGCATTATTAAAGTGACTAGTGATCCATTTATTAAAGTGGCCAATGATTTCAAGTCTGTATGTAGGCAGCAGCTTCTCTATGTTAGTGATGGCTGTTTAACAGTCTGATGGCCTTGAGATAGAAGCAGCAAGAGGAGATGTGAATTATTATGAGGATTATATTTCATGGACATTTTTGAAGGGGTTGATACATTTTTCGTAAGGGTAAATCATGTCTGAAATTTCAAATGGCATGTTACAAACTTCAGAAGCCTTTTTAAACCTCAAATACACCGTAAGTTTTAATATCCTGCATTGCACAAAATGTCTCCTTCAACAGGGTGATCAAATTAAGATCCTACATCTGTAAATTATGATAAAGTCGATACATGTTACAGTTAAAGCTAGAATCCTTAGTTGCTACATCAATTTATGGACTTATAAATGAATGATATGTACCCATTGATTCTTGAAGAATATAACTTCTAAATGCCACATGAGCTTAGTTCAACTGTCATACCCCACCAGAACCACAAATATAACCTTGTTTTACTCCAATATTTGAAAACAAACACTATATAGACTTAAACTATGATTGTGATATCATGGATGGCCAGTCCTTGCATCCATAGCTGTCTATGAAATTGAGAGTGGTTACATTTCTCCAGGCCCATCCTCAGGTTTTCACCGAAACAGAGGCGGGGTGACCGCTTTGTAATTATTCAATTAAGGATTCAAGATTAAAATAAAGTATCTGCTGATAAGTAGTAGTGTTTTTTTAGAGGGAGGTGACACTAGCGGCACTGAGAATGAGAGAGACAAGGAGCAGCACTACATTTCTGTGAACATAAACTAAGAGCGTAGCCTACCTTCTCCTGGAAAGGGAAGTCCTTAAATTATGACTGGACAGACACACACAGAGAAACACACAGAGACAGACAGAGAGAGAGAAAGGGCACGGAATGGAGGGGAATAGGTGATGTGTACCAGACTTTGCTTTCAGCACTGAAAAGATGGACAGAGCAAGGGTGAAAATATATAAATTGAATGAAAAGATGGAAAGAAAATCTTGCTGTGACTGACAATGAGTGAGTGAGAATCAGTGGAGGCTGCTGAGGGGAGGACGGCTCAAAATAATGGCTGGAATGGAGTGAATGGAATGGCATCAAACACATGGAAACCATGATGTATTTGATACCATTCCACTGATTCCGCTCCAGCCATTACCACGAGCCCTTCCTCCCCAATTAAGGTGCCAGTGTGTTAGGGCGTGTGTGTGTGTGTGTGTGTGTGTGTGTGTGTGTGTGTGTGTGTGTGTGTGTGTGTGTGTGTGTGTGTGGAGAAGCTGTGTGTAGTGTTGTGGTGTATTTAGGGACGCTCACAATATACTGTAAGATTGAATCCTGTCTTGGTTTCATAACTGAACAGTGATGCTGAGGATGATTATTCTTATGTTGCTGCTGATAAAAACAACAGATCTGTACAATGTATCCTAAATATATATTGCTCATCAGCTCATCTCCTCCCGCTCCTCTCCATCTCCTCTCTTTTATTCCGTGAGCAACATGCTTGTGTGTTGTTCTCTCTCTGTCCTTTCACCTCCTGTTCCCCTCTTTCTCCAACCAAACCGCTCTTTCTTCCCCTCGTTGATTGGATTTTGTACATTTGATTGTACTTTCCTTGGACAAAAACAGGAGAATCGTAATTAGAGACGGCTCTACTGTGTCCTAATAACAACCTTCTGAATCTGTGAACACATACAGGCCTGTTGTAGCCCCAAGAACCACTTATCTAGTAGAAGAAACCAAGGCTCTCTCTCTTTTCAGGGAAATACTAAAGCATATTTTTCTGACAAAAGGGTTTGAGTTATTTCATGCACAGTGTAATTTATGCACAAAGCCAGAGGTGTAAGGTACTTAAGAAAAAATACTTTAAAGTACTACTTAGGTAGTTTTTTTGGGTATCTGTACTTTACTATTTATATTTTTTTTTACATCACTACATTCCTAAAGGAAATGATGTACTTTTTACTCCATACAGTTTCCCTGACACCCAGAAGTAAGCAGGACAGGAAAATGGTCTAATTCAGCACTTATCAAGAGAACAACCCTGGTCATCCCTACTGCCTCTGATCTAGTGGACTCACTAAACCCATTTGTCTGGGTGTTGCAGTCTGCCCCTGGCTATCTGTAAATTATTTTTAAAAAGACAATTGTGCCCTCTGGTTTGCTTTATATAAGGAATTTTAAATGATTTATACTTTTGACACTTAGGTATATTTAAAACCAAATACTTTTACTCAAGTAGATTTTACTGGATGACTTTCACTTTTACTTTCTATTAAGGTATCTTCACTTTTACTCAAGTATGAAAATGTAGTACTTTTTCCACCAGTGCACAAAGCAAACGGATGTGGGTCAAACTGAATGATTAACTGAATTTAAAAGGACAATATAAAAAGAGTTGGTTGTGTTGCACATGGTGGACTTGAAATACTTTCTGGTTTTCATGGCAAGGCTAGTCTGACTGAACCATAAGGACCTGCTGAACAGACAGAAGACCGCCAGCTTCACGCGCGGGGATCACAGCACGGGCTCTTGGTAACACCTGGGCTCCCTTTACCAAACGCATTAAAAAAAGAGACAATGACATTATATAGCCTACAGATCCATAAGGCTGTATGGAAAGGTTAGTTAAAATGCTTAACCATAGACGCACTAAAGCAAATGTTTTAACAGATGTGACACCTGTTTTAAGAATAGTTCAGGGTGAAGTTATAGGCTACAGTGCACTTCTATTATAAGGCACAGACACCGAGCTCTCAAACAAAGCGACGCAGGGAGCTAGGGAAACGGAGCGCAACGCTTATTTAATAGGTTAGTGACTCTTTCCCTCACACACACACAGAGAGAGAGCGACACACTGGGATGGAGATGTAACAGCCGTGCGAAGGCGGTTTCCACAGCGATTAAGCATTTTGGAGGCAGTTTTTAACCGCTGTACATAGAAGAGAGAGAGAGCGGCAGAAAGCGATCGACTCGACAAGGCTGCCCGGAGATCGGCGAAGGAAGACTAGAATTTAAAAAAGGACTGAAAAAAAGGTAGTATCATTCTATCTGCTAAAGTACATAAAAACAGCTTCAAATGAGATTTTACATGGTTCATTTTAGGATAAATGATATCTGAATACAACAGGTTTATAAGAGGGGGAACAGGACAGAAAGGACACTCTTACACGCTTAGTATTTGTGTGGTGCATATTGTTTCTATTGTTTGGATAAACAATTAAGCCTGTGTGTGTGTCACTCTGGATGTGTGTGTGTGTCACTCTGGATGTGTGTGTGTCACTCTGGATGTGTGTGTGATACTCTGGATGTGTGTGTGTCACTCTGGATGTGTGTGTGTCACTCTGGATGTGTGTGTGTGTCACTCTGGATGTGTGTGTGTCACTCTGGATGTGTGTGTGTCACTCTGGATGTGTGTGTGTCACTCTGGATGTGTGTGTGTCACTCTGGATGTGTGTGTGTCTACTACTCAGGCCAAGCACAAAGGACTACAGGTCGCATAGGATTTAAAGTTTTTGTGTGTGTGTTTTCACACAAACACACACACACACACACACTTAGTTGTTTACACAAACGCAACGTATTGTGCAGCACAGCATCTCAAGCACAATAACAAAGAAAATATGACATAATCAGAAGTAATTTAAGCATACAAACACAACAGGGTTTAGAGTGCATAGAAAGCAGTTGTCTTAGTTTCACTGGGCATTAATTAAAAACAATATGCGTTACGCACACACACACACACACACACACACACACACACACACACACACACACACACACACACACACACACACACACACACACACACACACACACACACACACACACACACACACACACACACACACACACACACACACACACACACACACACACACACAGGATTATTACAGAGCAAACAGGGCCATATTGAGATTAGAAGGAAACCCTCAGTGCCTAAATGTTACAGAACATCAGATTAAAGACAGAGAGATGGAGAGAGAGATGGAGAGAAACACTGCACATTGGCAACATGATGAGGAGAGAATGCCCAGAAAATACAACAAAGAAAATTGTAAAACCAAGTTCCAGTCGAGTCATTTCAGAGAACTGTGATTTCAACTTCAATTCAGTTACAGAATTCAGTCAAAATCAAACAATTCAAAATAGACAATATCAACCTGGTTACACAGTGCAATATTATTTGACCTCTGAATTTCTAACTTGGTCTGGTATCATTTTACACAATGTTGGCTGATGTATAAAATATGTATAAAAACAAAAGCAACGAAACCTTTGTGTAGGGGTCTATTTAAAACCAAGGCCCCAACCTCTAGGAGACATTCTGGAGATGACATAGATTACATTCTAAATAAAGATATTAGAGGGATGCATTACAGTGAGGGGAATTTCATGGTCCATCTGAGCACACACACACACACACACACACACACACACACACATTACATAATAGTGGATTATGGCATTAAAGAGCAGTGTTTTGCAGCCCTAGTTATTGGCGCAGGAGTACAATATCACAATACACCAGACCCACGCTGCTGCAGTAGAAGCCACAGAGTGAAGTTCAGGAACTGAATTTATTTCAACAGAATACAGACTGTAACCTTTACTGCCTCACCATATCCGCTCTGAACGTTTATGTGTCTCTCTGATGAGGTGTGTGTGTGTGTGGGCCTTGGGAGCGGTGAGTGAGGTGTGCGTATTGTTAAATATGTGGGCCTCTGGAGTGAGTCGTGTGTGTGTGTGGTGGCGTGTGTGTAAGAGCAGTGGTGTCCAGCACTTAAATTGCCTGTTTATTCTCAGGCTCTGCATCATTCAGAGATAGCGAGGAAAGAGAGAGAGCAAGAGAGAGAAAGACATGAAGAGAGAAATTATTTGAGCTGCATCAAATAGGCTGCATTTATACAGTAGACTGTGATCATGCTTGCTACGTGTATGACAGGGAGATGAAGCTGTGTGTGTATATAGTGTGTTTGTATACAGTGAGTACTTTGTGTGTGTGTGTGTGTGTGTGTGTGTGTGTGTGTGTGTGTGTGTGTGTGTGTGTGTGTGTGTGTGTGTGTGTGTGTGTGTGTGTGTGTGTGTGTGTGTGTGTGTGTGTGTGTGTGTGTGCATACAGTATGGGGATGAGAATCTGACTGGGATAATTATTCCCTACTCAGTTTAAAAGGAGCCTTCAGCTTGGAATACGCAACCGATTTATGCAAAACATATTCACTGTGTTTGTGTCGGTCTGTGTGAGAGTGTTAGGGGTGTGAACGTTTAAACGTTAAAACTAAGTTGGGATTCTTAACATTAGGAAAATTCCCTAACGATGTTATCCCCACATAATTAAAACCACAGTGCAGTTACCACAAAACAGTTATCCGTGTTATAGCCTAACTAGACGATAGGCTATAACGGCCTGGGGAAAGTTGTGTATTTTAAATAAAACCAGAGAGGAAGATGCAAACCGTAGGCTACTTGGGTGAATTTGTGAGGCATCAAGACAAGACATGGCAAGATGCAGATCAGCAAGACATATGAGCACGGTTCTGCCTGCCCCTCACTCTGCCTCGCTAATGATGCCAGTGTGTGTTCAGTCAGAGCGCGTGTTCAGTCTTCGGTCTGTTGCCTGTAGAATATCCTAGTTTATTCATGGAACTGATGTCGTGTATCTTTGGGCCAGTCTTGCGACCGGGGTACTCTTCGTTGCTGAGTGGGTAGGGGTGTTTTTGTCTCATATTCTGAAATTACAGTAGGCTACCGGTAGCCTGTATCAATGACCCTTTTCAGATATAATAATGTGTCACCTCGTCTGTTAGGGTAGGCTACACTACAGCTTTTTACTTGTCTAAAGTAATGCTGCTTCTGAAGCAGGACTAATTTCCATCACTACGCGACCAAAACTGTCAATCAAATAATCTTGAGCGGCTCGGCTCAGCCTGCTGCCTGCACGCAGACCACTCTCTCCTAAAAAAGGTACTTTAAAGTTCTTTAAATACTGTGATTTAGCAAGACATTTAGTGGAAATAAAGTACATCTAGCTATCCTACCATAAAAAACAGCATTAACAACACAGCAGCACATCAATCAACAACCTTTATTGTTGTCAGGGAAACAATAGAACATTATAAGTCGGAGCAGAATTCTACTGTCTGAAAAGATACAAGGTGCATTCGTAAATTCACTCTGGTTATCTACTCCAATTTCAGAGCACTCTCGTCTGAGTGTGCCAGAGTGCAGAATAACTGATGAATTTACGAATGCTCAACACCAGTTGAATATGGCCGGTGTCGGTAAACGTTGGCAAAAAAACGTAATTAAATTGTTGCCAGCAGCACATTTACAGTCAACAACGCTCTAGATAACATGAAAACAGCCTAACCAGCTCTGCTAGGGGGAGTAAAATGTTCAGAGTGAAGTGTTCTCTCATTTCTGTGTCTGGAAGTAGCTAGCAAGCTAGCCAACGTTAGCCAGTTAGCTTGGGTGCTTGACTGCCGTTGTGAGGTCAGAACGCTCTGATCAACCCTACTCCTCGGCCAGAGCGTCCAGTGTGCGCTCTGTACGCTCCGAGAGCGAAACACTCGGAATTTACAAATGGACAATCTGACAATGCTATGAATTTACGAACGCCCAGAGCGCACTCCGAACACACTCTGGCACTCCAGATTGAATTTCCGAACACACTCACAGACTCTTGACACTCACAGACACTCTTTTAATTGTCTGAAAAGTTATCAATTGTTGCTATTGTTCGGAAGTCCAGAAAGGACATATTAACAAAATAAATCCTTCATTTTGTCGAGATCACAACTTATTTATCAAGATCAAGATCAAGACAAGTGTTGTTGTCGAGTGTTGTTGTTTTGTAGGAGTGTGGACGTATTGATGACAGATTGACAGTATGGCCGAGGCAGCAGAGCCCACGGTGGATCAGCACATACGTATTGATGACAGATTGACAGTATGGCCGAGGCAGCAGAGCCCACGGTGGATCAGCACATACGTATTGATGACAGATTGACAGTATGGCCGAGGCAGCAGAGCCCACGGTGGATCAGCACATACGTTTTTATTGATTGCTACACTAAGGGAAGGTACATTTCATGTTTTGGAGCTCTTTATCAGTTTATAGGTTAGAATGTTAGAAAGCTAAAAGTTCCTTGTTCCTTGCATGCCATTGGCTGTGGTCTTGAGGGCGGCATTCAGCCTGGGAGACAGGCTGCCTGTCAGGCACTGTTCAAGGCTTAAATGCCCCACGAGAGCATTTTGATCAACGCAGCCACAGGGCTCATTGACGAGGTGGTTATCGCGCATCTGTACAAATTAATGGATAATACGTGGTACTTTTGATTATCTTGTGATCTCGACAAAACAACTCGTTATGTAGTGATCATGAGATAAATAATTTGTGATCTCGACATAAGGGAATAATTGTTTTATTCATATGTTCTCTCTGGACTTCTGTACTGTTGACATGTTACTGTAGCTGTGTTCTGTCTGTAAAGGGTCGCGGCAGATAGAACTTCATAGGACCATTATTCTACATGGTGAATTGAGTGGAATTTGATAATTTTTTCTGATCATTTTAACATATATTTTTTATTTTTTTTTATTTTTTATGGTTGTTTAAACGTTAAGCAAAATTGTCCATTTGTTACATCTCTAGCGGGTGTACAGTAATGTATGTATTTTGTGTGTGTGCTGTGTTGCCATTGCGTGTGAACAAAACTCTATGAGAGCTAAAGTTAACGGTGTAGTTAGTGTTCGTTTACCTGATACTTCATTGATGCAACAACGGTACTTCCTTCACAATAATTCAACACTCCTAACAATTCCATTACTACCTGGTACCAAAATAATACAAAATGGTGCTTGTTGTAAGGAATTACAAATAAACCAAAATGTACAGGTAACTGCCCAAATAAAACAAATACCAACATAAAGTGTCTTAACAGGGCGTTGGGCACCACGAGCCAGAACACCTTCAATGTACCCTGGCATAGATTCTACTAGTGTCTGGAACTCTATTGGAGGGATGCGACACCATTCTTCCATGAGAAACTCCATAATTTGGTGTTTTGTTGATGGTGGTGGAAAACGCTGTTTCAGGCTTGGCTTCAGAATCTCCCATAAGTGTTCAATTGGGTTTAGATAAATGATGTATATAAACTCTGGGTTGCTGATGCTATGTACTGGCCAATGAAAGGCTTTGAAGCCACTGTTCGGCCATATTGGCACTCCTCAGAAAAGCAGTCCACCATAGGAATGAATGGAATTCTACAGTATTTAATTTAAATGTTTCAAGGACAAAATACATGTATTTTGTTGTTGTAGTGGGGACAGTAACATTAATACTTTCGAAAAATATGACTTTAAATAAAATGTTATATATTTTTTTTGTATGTTTAGCTCACATAATACAATAAAAAGGTACGCATTAAGACCCTTTAGAATGTAAGCCCTGTCTAACCCCGGGGCAGCGATTCTACGAAGCTCTATGGAATTGTTTTAAGAAGGTCATACCAAGGATCATTTAGTCATTTGATTTATAATTTTAAGACCCCTTGAAGTATCAAAAAAATATATAAAACAATGATTGGATGAAAAAATATTTTTGGACTTACTGCTATTAGCCCATACAAACACATTGAATAACAGATTCACTACAAGGAACAACAGATACAAACATCTGAAGGAAGTTTGTTCTGAAGTGTCCGTCCTATATCTGAGAAATGCAGTGCATTCGGAAAGTATTCAGAGCCCTTCACTTTTTCCACATTGATAAATTACAGCCTTTTTCTAAACTTCATTAAATTAAAATGTTCCCTCATCAGTCTACACACAATACCACATAATGACAAAGCGAAAACAGGTATTTGTAAAAACAATACATAATTATTCAGACCCTTTGCAATGAGACTCGAAATTGAACTCCGGTGCATCCTGTTTCCATTGATCATCCTTGAGATGTTTCTACAACTTGATTGGAGTCCACCTGTGGTAAATTCCCAAATTCAGCACTCCACCAATCAGGCTTTTATGGTAGAGTGGCAAGACGGAAGCCACTCCTCAGTAAAAGGAACATGACAGCCCGCTTGGAGTTTGCCAAAAGACACTTAAAGGACTCAGACCAAGAGAAACAAGATTCTCTGGTCTGATGAAACCAAGATTGAACTCTTTGGCCCGAATACCAAGTGTCATATCTCTCATGTATTTTCTGCACTAAGCAATGATATGGGCAGCGACCATGTAACACTTTTACAACATACAGAAGTACACTGGTTATCAATGGGAAAAGTATCGACATGTTTTTTTGAATTGAGAGACGAGCTTAAAGTTTTCTTTACTAACCATAATTTTCACTTGTCTGACCGCTTGCATGATGACGAGTTTCTCACACGACTGGCCTACCTGGGTGATGTTTTTTCTCGCCTGAATGATCTGAATCTAGGATTACAGGGACTCTCAGGGACTATACAGGGACTATATTCAATGTGCGGGACAAAATTGAAGCTATGATTAAGAAGTTGGAGCTCTTCTCTGTCTGCATTAACAAGGACAACACACAGGTCTTTCCATCATTGTATGATTTTTTTTGTGTGCAAATGAACAAGCTTACGGACAATGTCAAATGTGATATAGCGAAGCACCTGAGAGAGCTGGGTGCGCAATTACGCAGGTACTTTCCCGAAACGGACGACACACACAACCGGATTCGTTGTCCCTTTCATGCCCTTGCAACAAGCAGTTCTGTGAAAATTGAATTGAATCAGAAGCCACTGCCAGATTTCTGGATAGGGCTGCGCTCAGAGTAACCTGCCTTGGCAAATCGCGCTGTTAAGACACTGATGCCCATTACAACCACGTACCTATGTGAGAGTGGATTCTCGGCCCTCACTAGCATGAAAACTACATACAGGCACAGACTGTGTGTGGAAAATGATATAAGACAGACTCTCCAATACAACCCAACATTGCAGAGTTATGTGCATCCTTTCAAGCACACCCTTCTCATTAACCTGTGGTGAGGTATTCAAATTTCATGAACAAATAAGGTTTTATATGTAAGATGGCTAAATAAAGAGCAAACTTATTGATCATTATTATATTATTATTTGTGCCCTGGTCCTATAAGAGGTCTTTGTCACTTCCCACGAGCCGGGATGTGACAAAAACGAACACTCATTCTTATGTTTAATAAATGTATTGTATAGTGTGTGTGTGGCAGGCTTACAATGATGGCAAAAAGCAACATTTGAGAGTCCGCTGACCCTGGTGCTAGAGGGGGTACACAGCTGGAGGTTGAATGTTTGAAGGGGTACGGGACTATAAAAAGTTTGGGAACCACTAATCTATACAGTATAAAAAATATTGGTTGAGATCTGGTGACTGAGACGGACATGGCATATGGCTTACATAGTTTTCATGCTCTTCAAACCTTCAGTGACCACTCCTGTCCTGTGGATGGGGGCATTGTCATCCTATGGGGGCATAGCCATGGTAGCCAAAATAATGGTTTGCCCAGCATTTTATACATGACCCTAAGCATGATGGGATGTTAATTGCTTAATTAACTCAAGAACTACACCTGTGTGGAAGCACCTGCTTTCAATATAAAGTACCAGTCAAAAGTTTGGACACACCTACTCATTCAAGGGTTTTTCTTTATTTTACTATTTTCTACATTGTAGAATAATAGTGAAGACATCAAAACTATGAAATAACACATAAGGAATGATGTAGTAAACAAAAGTGTTAAAGAAATCAAAATATATTTGATATATTTTCGATTTTTCAAAGGAACCAACATTTGCCTTTGACAGCTTTGTACACCCTTGGCATTCTCTCAACCGGCGTCACCTCATGCTTTTCCAACAGTCTTGAAGGAGTTCCCACATATGCTGAGCACTTGTTGGCTGCTTTTCCTTCACTCTGCAGTCCAAATCATCCCAAACCATCTCAATTGGGTTGAGGTCAGGTGATTGTGGAGGCCAGGTCATCTGATGCAGCACTCCATCACTCTCCTTCTTGGTCAAATAGCCCTTACACAGCCTGAAGGTGTGTTGGGTCATTGTCCTGTTGGAATACAAGTGATAGTCCCGCTAAGCCCAAACCAGCTGTGATGGCGTATCGCTGCAGAATGCTGTGGTAGACATGCTGGTTAAGTGTGCCTTGAATTCTAAATAAATCACAGTGTCACCAGCAAAGCACACCATCACACCTCCTCCATGCTTCACGGTGGGAACCAAACGTGCGGAGATCATCGGTTCACCTACTCTGCATCTCACAAAGATACGGCGGTTGGAACCAAAAATCTCAAATTTGGACTCATCAGACCAGGACAGATTTCCACCTGTCTAATGTTCATTGCTCGTGTTTCTGCCCCAAGCAAGTCTCTTCTCCTTATTGGTGTCCTTTAGTAGTGATTTCTTTGCAGCAATTCGACCATGAAGCCCTGATTCACCCAGTCTCCTCTGAACAGTTGATGTTGAAATGTGTCTGTTAATTAAACTCTGTGAAGCATTTCTTTGGGCTGCAATTTCTGAGACTGGTAACTCTAATGAACTTATCCTCTGCAGCAGAGGTAACTCTGGGTCTTCCATTCCTGTGGCGGTCCTCATGAGAGCCAGTTTCATCATAACCCTTGATGCTTTTTACGACTGCACTTGAAAAAACGTTCAAAGTTATTGAAATTTTCCGAATTGACTGACCTTCATGTCTTAAAGTAATGATGGACTGTGCTTATTTGGAAAACTTCAATAACTTTGAACGTTATTTCGAGCTGTAGTCGTAATGAGCATCAAGGGTTATGATGAACTTGGTCTTTTACCAAATATGGCTATCTGGTCTGTATATCACCCAGAGCTACCTCTGCTGCACAACACAAGCTGATTGAGCTCAAACGTATTAAGAAGGCCAAAGAAATGCTCCACAGAGTTTAACTTTTAACAAGGCACACCTGTTAATTTAAAAGCTATTCCGAGGTGACTACCTTATATCAGCTGGCTTGACATGAATGCCAAGTGCTGCAAAGCAATCGCTAATCAAGGACACCAATGAGGTGAAGCTACTTGCTTGGACAGAATCTCAAATATATAATTATATTTTGATTTGTTTAACACTTTTTTGGTTACTACATGATTCCATGTGTTATTTCATAGTTTTGATGTCTTCACTACTATTCTACAATGTAGAAAATAGTAAAAAAATAAATAAAAAAAAACGCACGTTTGGTTCCCACCGTGAAGCATGGAGGAGGTGTGATGGTGTGCTTTGCTGGTGACACTGTGATTTATTTAGAATTCAAGGCACACTTAACCAGCATGTCTACCACAGCATTCTGCAGCGATACGCCATCACAGCTGGTTTGGGCTTAGCGGGACTATCATTTGTATTCCAACAGGACAATGACCCAACACACCTTCAGGCTGTGTAAGGGCTATTTGACCAAGAAGGAGAGTGATGGAGTGCTGCATCAGATGACCTGGCCTCCACAATCACCCGATTTCTTTAACACTTTTGTTTACTACATCATTCCTTATGTGTTATTTCATAGTTTTGATGTCTTCACTATTATTCTACAATGTAGAAAATAGTAAAATAAAGAAAAACCCTTGAATGAGTAGGTGTGTCCAAACTTTTGACTGGTCCTGTACGTCGTATCCCTCATTTACTGAAATGTTTTCATTATTTTGGCAGTTACCTGTAGGTCTAGTTATTAAGTCATTATCAGGTTTTACAATTGTATCACGTAGCCTAGTATTTAAGTCATATCTGATAAACAGCTGAAAGCTAAATAAAAAGAGAATCTAGGCTATTATTATTTTTATTATTAATATATATATCAGCGTAAAGGACTACATGTATGGTATGAGCTTTTGGAACTGACAGATTTAATAGTACCCACTTTCCTATTCATCCATTTCACTGTACAGGCTAACTCAATGGTTGAACTCCTCCCGGGCGGGTGGGCTGGGTCTCTGTGTGTCTGTGTCTTTGTGTGTGTGTGTGTCTGTGTCTGTGTGTGTGTGTGTGTGTGTGTGTTTATGGGTCTCTCTCTGTGTGTGTCTGTGTGTATGTGTGTGTCTGTGTGTGTGTGTGTGTGTGTGTATGCGCGTCTCTGTGTGTGTGCGTGTGTGTGCGCGTCTCTGTGTGTGTGCGTGTGTGTGTGCGTCTCTGTGTGTGTGCGTCTGTGTGTGTGTGCCCATCTCTGTGTGTGTGTCTCTGTCTCTGTGTGTCTCTGTCTCTGTGTGTGTGTGTGTGTGTGCGTCTCTGTGTGTATGTGCCCATCTGTGTGTGTGTGTGTCTCTGTCTCTGTGCGTGTGGGTCTCTGTGTGTGTGTGTCTCTGTGTGTGTGTGTGTGTGTCTCTCTCTGTGTGTGTGTGTGTGTGTGTGTGTGTGTGTGTGTGTGTGTGTGTGTGTGTGTGTGTGTGTGTGTGTGTGTGTGTGTATGTGTGTGTGTGTGTATGTCTCTCTCTGTGTGTTTGTGTGTCTCTGTGTGTGTGTGTCTCTGTGTGTGTGTGTCTCTGTGTGTGTGTGTCTCTGTGTGTGTGTGTGTCTCTGTGTGTGTGTGTGTCTCTGTGTGCGTGTGTGTCTCTGTGTGTGCGTGTGTGTCTCTGTGTGTGCGTGTGTGTCTCTGTGTGTGCGTGTGTGTCTCTGTGTGTGTGTGTGTGTGTGTACCTCTGTGTGTGTCTCTGTGTGTGCGTCTCTGTGTGTGTGCGCGTCTCTCTGTGTGTGCGTCTCTCTCTGTGTGTGTGTGTGTGTGTGTGTGTGTCTCTGTGCGTGTGTGTGTGTCTCTGTGCGTTTGTGCTTCTGTGTGTGTGTGTGTGTGTCTGTGTGTCTCTCTGTGTGTGTCTGTGTGTCTCTCTCTGTGTGTGTGTGTGTGTGTGTGTGTGTGTGTGTGTGTGTGTGTGTGTGTGTGTGTGTGTGTGTGTGTGTGTGTGTGTGTGTCTATCTCTCATATTTAAGAGGAGAGGTCTAGGGAGGAAGGGAGTAACATAGCAGTAGTACAGAAAACCACTTAAATGACCCAAAGCCCTGATGGCATCAGTGGACAGGGAGGGGCTGGTCCATTTATAGCCAAGTGGTCCAGTCTAAAATAATATAACAAATAATATTGTTTGTGTTTTTTTTGTGCAGAATGACATTTACTCAAATGAGTGACAGAACAGAGATCTCTAGGCAGGGGGATGGCGAGATGAAGGGGTGGAGAGGGAGGAGAAGAAGGAGAGGGAGTGTCTAATAGGAGAAGAAGAGATGGTAGGAAGACAGGGATGGGGGAGGGTAGTGAAGGTATAGCTCCTCACTGATGGCTGGCTGGCATCAATGGAGAAGCAGAAGAACAGGAAGGGACGTGTTTGTCTACTTTTTACAGGGGCTGAACTGCTTTAGACAGTAAAAGAGGTTTGCATATGGTGATGTCATTATCATTGAGTAAAGGACTGCTGTTAAGAGTGTATATTCATGTGTGAGGGGTGTGTGTGTGTATATGTGAGTGAGTGAGTGAGTGAGTGAGTGAGTGAGTGAGTGAGTGAGTGAGTGAGTGAGTGAGAGAAAGGGAAAGCGGGTCAGAGGTAGGAAAGGTGATAAGAAAATACAGTATGGTGTCTTCTCCTCTCCTCCCTCCATCTTTTTCTCATTCAGCCCTGCTCCCTCCCTCATCTCTCTGTCAGGCTGCCTGTATTTCCCCCAGCCTCTCTCTCCCTCTCTTTCACACTAAAATGGCTGCTGTGTGTCACTGTTTTAAAAAGCTAGTCACATCCCTCTCTCTCGCTGTTACACCCTCTTATTCTCTCTCTCTCCTGGTTTTCCCCTTCCCTTTCTCTTTTCATCAATCCGTCTCTCGCTCTCTCCCTCCCTCCCCCTTCCATCCCTCTCGGTATGGATGGACAGCCTTGGCTGATCTTGCCGGTGTCATGGCCTCTGCAGTCAGTCAGGCCTCAGTGTGTGTGTGTGTGTAATGTCATGAAGTCAGGTCAGAGCAGTCAGTGAAACACAGTAAGGAATGTGAACTTTTAAATATGAATTCTGTATTACATCTCCAGATATTGTGCAGTTGTGACACTCATACGTGGAGTGGTAGGGTGGTTATACAGCACACTCATTCAGTGAGAGGTTCAATCTGCATAGCAAACCATGCTCTGTGGTATTATACTCCCATCTGCATAGCAAACCATGCTCTGTGGTATTATACTCCCATCTGCATAGCAAACCATGCTCTGTGGTATTATACTCCCCATCTGCATAGCAAACCATGCTCTGTGGTATTATACTCCCAATCTGCATAGCAAACCATGCTCTGTGGTATTATACTCCCCATCTGCATAGCAAACCATGCTCTGTGGTATTATACTCCCCATCTGCATAGCAAACCATGCTCTGTGGTATTATACTCCCCATCTGCATAGCAAACCATGCTCTGTGGTATTATACTCCCCATCTGCATAGCAAACCATGCTCTGTGGTATTATACTCCCCATCTGCATAGCAAACCATGCTCTGTGGTATTATACTCCCCATCTGCATAGCAAACCATGCTCTGTGGTATTATACTCCCCATCTGCATAGCAAACCATGCTCTGTGGTATTATACTCCCCATCTGCATAGCAAACCATGCTCTGTGGTATTATACTCCCCATCTGCATAGCAAACCATGCTCTGTGGTATTATACTCCCCATCTGCATAGCAAACCATGCTCTGTGGTATTATACTCCCCATCACATTTACCAACCACTTCTATTTACTATAAAACATGCCTGCGTTCCTGTACTCACTCACTCACTCACTCACTCACTCACTCACTCACTCACTCACTCACTCACTCACTCACTCACTCACTCACTCACTCAGTGGATGTTGATTCAGGCTTCAGTGAGTTTAAACCTTGCTCAGGCTGACAGTAATTTCTGCCTCCAAATTACATTCCAATGGGTTCATAAATCTGCCCTCTCCCTCCCTCGCTCGCTCCGGCTTTCCCCCTCTCGCTGTCTCCTTCTCTCTCCCTCTCATTCTCCTATCACCCACTCTTCCTCCCTCTTTCCAGCTCTCCCTCAGTAAATGAGAAATAGGAGGAGAGTGGGGGATTACGTGAGTTGTTGGTTAAACAGTTAACACACACACACACACACACGAGTGGAGACTCATGCTTTAACAAAGACAAACAATTAGATGTTGTGCTCACCATAGCACATGCACATCATTTGCATTCTTCCACACACACACACACACACACACACACACACACACACACACACACACACACACACACACACACACACACACACACACACACACACACACACACACACACACACACACAGGTTTTAATGAATGTTCGTTGCACAGCACACATTGGCGCTCTAGTCAAAAATATGAAGAATGCTTTTCTCCTCATTGGTGGTAGGTAGATAGAAGTGTCCTCTGGAGAATCCTCTTTATGGGGCTAAATATTACCAGAACACACCCCAGAGTACCATACATCTCCTATACTGCTGCTCTGCGAGTGTTCTGGTAATATAGAGGACCATAAAATATTACTAGAACACACCCAGTCCATCTGTGTTACTGCTGTACAAGACCCAGTCCATCTGTGTTACTGTTGCACAAGACCCAGTCCATCTGTGTTACTGCTGTACAAGACCCAGTCCATCTGTGTTACTGTTGTACAAGACCCAGTCCATCTGTGTTACTGTTGTACAAGACCCAGTCCATCTGTGTTACTGCTGTACAAGACCCAGTCCATCTGTGGTACTGCCGCACAAGACCCAGTCCATCTGTGGTACTGCCGTACAAGACCCAGTCCATCTGTGGTACTGCCGTACAAAACCCAGTCCATCTGTGGTACTGCCGTACAAAATCCAGTCCATATGTGGTACTGCCGTACAAGACCCTGTCCATCGGTGTTACTGCCGCACAAGACCCAGTCCATCTGTGGTACTGCCGCACAAGACCCAGTCCATCTGTGGTACTGCCGCACAAGACCCAGTCCATCTGTGGTACTGCCGTACAAGACCCAGTCCATCTGTGGTACTGCCGCACAAGACCCAGTCCATCTGTGGTACTGCCGCACAAGACCCTGTCCATCTGTGGTACTGCCGCACAAGACCCTGTCCATCTGTGGTACTGCCGCACAAGATCCTGTCCATCTGTGGTACTGCCGAACAAGACCCAGTCCATCTGTGGTACTGCCGTACAAGACCCAGTCCATCTGTGGTATTGCTGCACAAGACCCAGTCCATAATGCTGTAAAAGACCCAGTCCATAATGCTGTAAAAGACCCAGTCCATCTCCAGTAGTACAGTGTAACTGCTGTTCTAAGTGTTGTCCTGCAGAACAGACATTCAGCAGAGGTCAGGACAATAGAGCTATCAGCCAATGAGACCCAGAGGAACCATTCTAGTCTATATTGTATTCTACTGCTACAGTACTAGCTATCCATGGCTGGATATAGGCTGTGTCAGCATGGGGGGGGGGGGGAGGAGCACAGAAACACAACCACCACACCAAAATACACTACACTGACATTACTACCTCACCACACTACGCTACCTCACCTCACCACGCTACACTACCTCACCACGCTACACTACCACACCACGCTACACCACCTCACCACACCACCTCACCAAGCTACGCTACGCTACCTCACCACACTACCTCCCCACTCTACGCTACCTCCCCACTCTACGCTACCTCCCCACTCTACGCTACCTCCCCACTCTACGCTACCTCCCCACTCTACGCTACCTCCCCACTCTACGCTACCTCACCACACAACCTCACCACACTACCTCACCACACTTCGCTACACTACCTCACCACACTTCGCTACACTACCTCACCACACTTCGCTACCTCACCACACTTCGCTGCCTCACCACACTATGCTACACTACCTCGCTACACCACACCACGCTACATTACCTCACTACACAACCTCACCACGCTACCAAGCTACGCTACCTCACCACGCTACCTCCCCACTCTACGCTACCTCCCCACTCTACGCTACCTCCCCACTCTACGCTACCTCCCCACTCTACGCTACCTCCCCACTCTACGCTACCTCACCACACAACCTCACCACACAACCTCACTTCGCTACACTACCTCACCACACTTCGCTACACTACCTCACCACACTATGCTACACTACCTCGCTACACCACACCACGCTACATTACCTCACTACACTACCTCACCGCACTACGCTACCGCACCACACTACCTCACCACACTACACTACCTTATCACACTACGCTACCACACCACCTTATCACACCACGCTACCTCACCTCACTACTCTACCTCACCACACATTACTACCACACCACACTACCTCACCACACTACACTACCTTATCACACTACGCTACCACACCACCTTATCACACCACGCTACCTCACCTCACTACTCTACCTCACCACACATTACTACCACACCACACTACTCTACCTCACCTCACTACACTACCTTATCACACTACTGCTACCACACCACACATTACTACCTCACCTCACCACGCTACCTCACCTCACTACTCTACCTCACCACACATTACTACCACACCTCACTACTCTACCTCACCTCACTACTCTACCTCACCACACATTACTACCACACCACACATTACTACCTCACCTCACTACCTACTACTCTACCTCACCTCACTACTCTACCTCACCACACATTACTACCACACCTCACTACTCTACCTCACCTCACTACTCTACCTCACCACACATTACTACCACACCTCACTACTCTACCTCACCTCACATTACTACCACACCACACTACTAAAAACTCCGCTTTTACCTTTCCAAACATCTCAATCTAGTGTTCTTCAAGTCTGGTCCTTGGGGTGTGCAGGCTTTTGTTCCAGACCAGCACTAACACAACTGATTCAACAAATCAAAAGTCTTGATGTCAAGTTGAATAACTGCATCGGGTGTGTTAGTACACACCCGGAATGAAAGTCTGTGGGTCCTCATAACCAGGACTGAAGAACAGTGCTTTAATCCTAGACTCGTCACCTTGCCACACATAACTGTCTAGTCACTGAAGCTGGAGTGTCTGTCCTTTGAAGATTAACTTGAGCATGGTTAGACTTGAGCATTCGTATTAAGCTAAACAATTATAATGGTTCTTCTGAAACCTTCCCTGCTGGTATACAGTTGACTCATAGATAAAGTAGTGAATGGTAATGACCCAAATGGCACCCTATTCCCTATATAGTGCACTGCTTTTGACCAGAGCCCTAGGGTGCCATTTGGGACACAGCCTGTGTGTGTGTATGAGTGAGGAGTCCTAGCTAACTGCCCTCTCTGTTCTCCCCACAGGGGGTGCAGTGTCAGGCTAGTCGGGCAGTGTCTCTGGGGCAAGTACCACAGACGGCGGGAGGAATATCATCTTTAGCCGCTAATCCCTGCAAATTCGAGGAGAGAAAAAGTGCCTGGGTGGAAAGCGAGCAGTGTCACTATAGGCCTTAAGAGCCAGACATGATTCATTCTAATCCTCAAAGTGAAGGATAACAAGTGGCCCAGACTCCTGTGACCTCTCATCCCACCACCACCTCCTTCACCTCCACTCTGTTCGAGTCATTTCCTCTAACCTCTAAACTGTGTATCGTCCTCCATTCCCCCCGGCTGGTTCAATCTATACAGACACAGACTGACTGGATGACCATCTGGACCTATGGAAGTCAACATGAAGAAAACATAAACCCACCAGCAGAGAGGCCTTGAAGACTGACTCTCCTGGATACTGACTGAGTTGCCAGATGCTACTCTGGATGGGGTTGGAGGCTGTAGGCTGTTAGGCTAGCTAGGCCATGCTGCTCTCTGTGCCGTCCTCCTCTCCCATGCTGCTTCCAGGAGACCTACAAACATCATTATCGTCACCGCCATCTTCATCGCTCACCAATGCCACAGGAAGTACGGTGCCTCAGAGGGGACTGACTGAACCTCAACTATTACGGACAGAGTGAACTGGAAACACACACACACTCTGACTTGTCACACACACACACACACAAACAGCCCCTTCAGCTGTAGAACAGACAAAGACAGAAGGCAAAGAGATACAAAGCACTGAGAGGGTAAGTTAAACAGGTTTCTCAAACATCATCTTCAGAGATTTGAGGTTCAACATATTTTTACAAAGTTGCTCTGTAATGTCTTAAAACATAACCTGTCATAATTTCTCTATATTCTACTGAGATATACAGCTTATTTGTGTCATTTCAGAAGTTGTTTTGAAATTCTTAGAGCGATGCCTCAGAGAAAATAGTGAGGTAGGAAGGACAGAATCCAAATGAAAGGACAGAAAGGAAAACAGACTCACTAGGGAGGTGAGGAGGATTGGAGGAGGAGTGAGCTGGGTGGGGTCTGATTGAGCCAATCTCAGTCTGAAGGAATGGAGTGAGTGAATAAACAAAAGGATGAGGAGCTGAACAGATGAAAGAGATTATCCAAGGAGAGGAGAGAGAGGGGAGAGATGAAAAGAGAGAGGGGAGGGAAAGGAGAGAGAGGGGGAGGGAGAGATGAGAGAGGGAGAGATGGAGAGAGAGGGGAAGGAGAGATGGAGAGAGAGGGGAGAGCGAGATGAAGAGAGAGGGGAAGGAGAGATGGAGGAACGGGAAGGAGAGATGGAGAGAGAGGGGAGAGCGAGATGAAGAGAGAGGGGGGTGTTGCAGAAATAACTACTTGGCCAGTTAAGTAAACAAACCCAAGAGTGAGGAAGAGTTGATATTGAAAGATGGAGTAAAGGGAGAGAGAGAGAAATGCCAGGTAGAGAGCTCAGGAAGAGAGACGGCTTAGGGAAAAGAGGAGGAAGAATGAAACATTTTAAATCATTGAGAGGAAATGTGTATGTGAGAGTCTGGCGCTGAGTCGTCCCCCCCGGTTTATCCCAAAGGTATGATTATGAAAGGGAGCAGGCGGGCGTCACAGAGAGCTACATGCTATTTGTTATTCATAGTGGAGACTCTCCAATATGTTTTTATGCTCCTTGACTTCCTCCCTCTGTTGGGTGAGCGTTGGCTGTTGCAGTACTTTGAAACCGGCTGTTTTGTGCTAAAAATACATAGACTGAAACACCTCCAGATCCAGTCTTGAATCCGGATATAACTTTATCAATCTTTATCATCATCCTGCCAAAACTCCTCCACAAGGCCCTGACGTCCATATGAGGATATCACCAGATACACAGCAGCATTACATCATTATTAATGATTCTCCTTTTAAAACCAATTCATTCAATTCTGAGTATCTCACAACCCACTGCCAGAGCCTCTCCTTCTCTCAGTCTGTCCATCTGTCTCTTTCAGTCCCTTGCTCTACTACTCCCTCTCATTGTTGCCATCTCTTGTTTGCTTTGCATGGATTTTGACTGGAGCCGAGGGGCAATTTTGTATGTTGTCCTGAGAGTGAAAACACACACTTGAGTGGCCCATACACTTGTGGAAAAACTTGCCTGCAGAGCATTTGTTTGTCAAATGTTCTGTCAAATCATGTCAAGCATTTCAGAGGACAGGAGAACACGTCTAAACTGCAACCCCTCGAACATACTGCACTGTACACAATAACGTGTCATCTCTTTATTTTCTATCATATGAACAGTATGCTATAAAACTCAACTGACATTCATTTTAGTTTTTCTGAATTGTAAATTGATGGCACTCTCAAATATTCAACACCAAAAGACAAGCAGAGAAATGTAAACCGAGGAATGTATAAATGTTTAAAAAAAGGACATGTAAAACATGCACTTAAATATTTCTCGGGATTCAGAAGCTATTCACTGAATAATTTATACCACATTTGGAGAACAATAACCACTGTAGGCACACACACACACAATACATCTCAGTTTGTTGAGAGTGAATGTTTGTGGTTTTTCTAAATCCCAGTTACGTTTCCTCTCCGACTTGTATAACAAACTACAGACATGCATCCAGTGCCTTCGGAAAGTATTCAGACGCTTTCACTTTTTCCACATTTTGTTACGTTACAGCCTTATTTTAAAATTGATTAAATAAACATTTTCCTCAGAGATCTACACACAATACCCCATAATGACAAAGACAAAAAACAGAAATACCTTATTTACATAAGTATTCAGACCCTTTGCTATGAGACTCGTAATTGAACTCAGGTGCATCCTGTTTCCATTGATCATCCTTGAGATGTTTCTACAACTTGATTGGAGTCCACCTGTGGTAAATTCAATTGATTGGACATGATTTGGAAAGGCCCACAACTGTCTATATAATATAGAAGGGCCCCCAGTTGACAGTGCATGTCAGAGCAAAAACCAAACCATGAGGTTAAAGGAATTGTCCGTAGAGCTCCGAGACAGGATTGTGTCGAGGCACAGATCTGGGGAAGGGTACCAAAACATTTCTGCAGCATTGAAGGTCCCCAAGAACACAATAGCCACCATCATTCTTAAATGGAAGAGGTTAGAAACCAAGACTCTTCTCAGAGCTGGCTGCCCGGTCAAACTGAGCAATCGGGGGAGAAGAGCCTTTGTCAGGGAGGTGACCAAGAACCCGATGGTCACTCTGACAGAGCTCCAGAGTTCCTCTGTGGAGATGGGAGAACCTTCCAGAAGGACAACCATCTCTGCAGCACTCCACCAATCAGGCCTTTATGGTAGAGTGGCCAGAAGGAAGCCATTCCTCAGTAAAAGGCACATGACAACCCGCTTGGAATTTGCCAAAAGGTACCTAAAGACTCTCAGATCAGGAGAAACAAGATTCTCTGTTCTGATTAAACCTAGATTAATCTCTTTGGCCTGAATGCCAAGCGTTGTCGGGAAGAAACCTTGCACCATCCCTACGGTGAAGCATGGTGGTGGCAGCATCATGCTGTGGGGATGTTTTTCAGCAGCAGGGACTGGAAGACTAGTCAGGATCGAGGCAAAGATGAACAGAGCAAAGTACAGAGAGATCCTTGATGAAAACCTGCTCCAGAGCGCTCAAGACCTCAGACTGGGGCGAAGGTTCATCTTCCAACAGGACATTGACCCTAAGCACACAGCCAAGAACGCAGGAGTGGCTTTGGGACAAGTCTCTGAATGTCCTTGAGTGGCCAGGCCAGAGTCCGGACTTGAACCCAATCAAACATCTCTGGAGAGACCTGAAAATAGCTGTCTAGCAACACTCCCCATCCAACCTGACAGAGTGAGAGGATCTGCAGAGAAGAATGGAAGAAACTCCCCAAATACAGATGTGCCAAGCTTGTAATGTTATACCCAAGAAGACTCGATGTTGTAATCGCTGCCAAAGGCGCTTCAACAAAGTACTGCGTAAAGGGTCTGAATACTTGTGATTTCAGTTTTTTATTTGTAATAAATTTGCAAAAATTTCAAAAAACCTGTTTTTGCTTTATCATCATGGGGTATTGTGTGTAGATTGATGAGGAAAAAATACATTTTAATCAATTTTAGAATAAGGCTGTAACGTAACAAAATGTGAAAAAAGTCAAGGGGTCTGAATACTTTCTGAAGTGTATGCACTGTATGAATCAATTGTTGGTTTATTCAAATTTATCAAGGGGGAGAAATATGTTTTCCAGAATATTAACATCACCAATATTACGTAGGCTAATCTGATTCTAATTCCCCTTCTAATGTTTCCCCCTCATCATGAGAATTAAAACATCTAAAATCCTTTCACTAATTTTCTCTCTCTAGTTCTTCTCGTTACTTTATCCCATCTTTCGGTGTTCCTCTCACAAACTTCACTTCCCCTCCATGTCATTGTAAATAAGAATTTGTTCTTAACTGACTTGCCTAGTTAAATAAAGGTTAAATAAAAATAAACAAAATAAAACAAGTCTGTCCCTCGCCCACTCTCACCCTCTCCAATGTCCCTTCCTCTTCTGGTTGGTAGGAGGGACCCATATTATCCTGACAGCTTCTGGTTGGTAGGAGGGACCCATATTATCCTGACAGCTTCTGGTTGGTAGGAGGGACCCAGATTATCCTGACAGCTTCTGGTTGGTAGGAGGGACCCATATTATCCTGACAGCTTCTGGTTGGTAGGAGGGACCCATATTATCCTGACAGCTTCTGGTTGGTAGGAGGGACCCATATTATCAGGACAGCTTCTGGTTGGTAGGAGGGACCCATATTATCCTGACAGCTTCTGGTTGGTAGGAGGGACCCATATTATCCTGACAGCTTCTGGTTGGTAGGAGGGACCCATATTATCCTGACAGCTTCTGGTTGGTAGGAGGGACCCATATTATCAGGACAGCTCCACTCTATTGGGCCCAGCGACTATTCATACACTCTAACACTTTCTTTGTTCAAACACCCAACAGAAGACATCACATCACTAAAACTTGAAGACAACACATTTACACAACACAAGAATTTCAAAATCCGGATAGAAATGAGCTGTAACTCTTATTCTTTCTCTTTCCTAAAGTACAACGACTCTCAAAACTCATTAACTCTCTGTCTCTCTCCCACTCACAGAGGGCGGGATTATGGCTGCCGAGAGTCTGACCGAGCTCCGTGATTGTCTCTTTCTGCTCCTCCTGTGCCTGACTCTATTGGCCGAGATGCTGGAGTTGGCGGCGGCAGCAGTTGCCATGGAGGAAGGCGAGGAAGACTTCCCGTGCCCGTCAGTGTGCCGGTGTGACGAGGGCTTTGTCTACTGTAACGACCGGAGCCTGAGCATGATCCCTCCTCTACCGTTAACAGCTACCGTTCTCTACCTACAGAGCAACCGGTTGGCCAACTCCGGCCTGCCGGCGTCGTTAGAGCGCAGCAGTAGTATCCGTGTGGTCTACCTTTACGCCAACCAACTAGACGAGTTTCCTATACACCTGCCGCCGTCGCTACGGGAACTACACCTGCAGGACAACAACATTCGGACGTTGCCGCGCACGGCGTTGGCCAGGTTACCGTTGCTAGAGCGGCTACACCTGGACGACAACTCCATCTCCACAGTGAGCATCCAGGAGCGGGCCTTCTCCGGTACGCCGCGGCTGAGGTTACTCTTCCTCTCCCGGAACCACCTGTCCAGCATCCCAGCCGGCCTCCCGGCTTCTTTAGAGGAGTTGAGGTTAGACGACAACCGCATCAACACCATCCCCACCCACGCCTTCCGGGGCCTGGCCTCACTGAGACGCCTGGTCCTGGACGGGAATCTCCTGGCCAACACCCGCATCGCCGACGACACCTTCTCCCGCCTGGCCAACCTCACGGAGCTGTCGCTGGTCCGCAACGCCCTGCAGGCCCCACCCATCAACCTTCCCAGCACACACCTGATGAGGCTGCACCTGCAGGACAACGGACTGATTCACGTGCCCCGGGGGACCCTGGACGGGATGAGGAGGCTACAGCGGCTGGACCTGTCAGGTAACCAACCAGCCTGATGCTACCTGAGCCTGATCAGCCCTACATTAGACATTTTATTATCCCAAGGCCAAAAAAGTCTAAATAATAGTGCCGTTATCCAATACATAATTATGATACAGGCTACTGCACATTATATATATAAAATAAGGAAACCTCCGAAAGCCAAATGGAGATGTGTAAATTGGACGTGCATTCAGTCCTTATATTACTGCTATGCTGCAGCAAATGTATTTCTACCGTCCCCAAGAAAAGAAGTTACCATGATGAGATGATACATGCATTGTGAACTCTTCATACTGAGATGCGCTGTCTGTCCCCACCCTAAGAGTTGATGATTGATCATGCAGATAGCAGAGAGTAGGCCATGGCCCGTAGAGAAGACAGATTTAGATATTGCATATCATTTAACACTTCCATTTCAAGTCATGCTGTTCATAAAAATAACATTCGAATTTACCGGTTTCTTGCAGTTATTTATAAAATCGGGAAAAGGGAGTGGTTTGGGTGGTAAATCTCAGTAACCCGGTTCCCACTATTCAACCTTAATTAGATCAGATGAAAATAGTTTGCTTAGGATTCTAGTTAAGATCTGACATTGCTCTGAGTCTAGACATATACTCTGTATATTGCAGAGTAACTTTAGTGAACTATTCAGAAAATTAGCAGCAGATGAGCATATTATTCTACATCAGGTGCCTTACGTAGAGTGACTTGTGTCCACTTCCATGTCTGCAGGGAACAACCTGACCACTCTGGCCCGGGGGCTGCTGAGGGACACGGACGGCCTGGAGCTGTTGCTGCTCCGGGGGAACCCCTGGTACTGTGGCTGCAACCTGCGCTGGCTCCACACTTGGCTGTATGGCCGCGGGGCGGCGGTGATAGTACGGGGCCTGACCTGCCACGGGCCGGAGGCGGTGCGAGGCCAGGCCCTCAGGGACCTCTCTGGGCTCATGGACCAGTGTGAAGGCCCCCCAGGAGGGGTGAACAGTGTGGGGGGTAGAGGAGGAGGTGGTCTGGGACTTGACACTGTCACTAGTACTACCACCTTTCCCCCCACCCAGGGCTCTCTGTTCACCCTCAGAGCCATACGGCCGGGCCTGGTGAAGCCATTACCACCGGGAGGAGAGGCGGGAGGTCATGCCTCACACAACGCTCTAGAACTCACTGTGAAGCCTCTGTCGGCGGACAGTGTGCAGGTGACGTGGCTGTGCCCACGGCCGGCGCCCTCCTTCCGGCTGTCGTGGCTGAGGCTGGGCAGCAGCGCCGCTCTGGGTTCCATCACAGAGACGCTGGTCCCCGGGGAGAGACAGCAGTACCTACTGACCCAGCTCACGCCACGATCACACTACCTCATCTGCCTGCTCCCCCTGCGCTCCACCTCCTCCCACTCTGGAGGGTCACAGAGAGGACAGCAGCAGGAAAAGGACACAACAGACCAGACCCCTGTCTGCTCTCAGATAGAGACGGGGGAGGCTCTGCGCCCCGAGGGGGGAGACGGGGGTGAGGACTCGGACACAGAGATGGCAGCCCTCCCCCTGGCCGAGATTATCGGCGGAGCCACGGCCCTGGTCTCCCTCATACTCATCTTCGGCATCTTCTGCTGGTACGGCCAGCGCGCCGGGTATGTCTCCGGGGAAACAGACTCCTATGGGGTCAGAGGTCAGCGCGGGGTCGGGAAGCCGTACGATGACTACGTGGAGTCGGGTACTAAGAAGGACAGCTCCATCCTGGAGATCAGAAGCCCCGGCTTCGCCATGACGCCCATGATGACCCATCAGCCACTGCAACCCAAAGGAGGGGAGGATGTGACCTACGTGCACACCATCTTCCCCTCAACGCACAGTAACGGCACCTACCGGAGCAACCAGAGTCACAACGGCATCATCACCCAACTGGGTCACACGGCAGGCTACGGGACCAACCAGGGTTACCGGGAGCAAGGGATGATCCCGGATATAGATTACACCTACACGTGATGACATCATCTCAGACACACTTCTCCCACCCCCACCGGTTGGATGCCGTTCTAAGGATACGGTTCCAGCAGGCGGTTGGTTGGTTGGTCTCCTTGGTTCCAAAGTACCCTCTGTGCCTCCTCAGTTCTGCTCTGAATCTTATTGATCTGTTACTAGCTGACTGGCTTGGGTTGCTGTGTCCCCACAGGGCCACCCCACATGTTAGCTGGGTGACAGAAGTGTTTCAGTGCTTCTCATGTTTATACATTGTTTTGAGGTCTCAGTATCTTTACAGCTACTGTACTCTTCATTCTATTCCATAAAAGACAGTAGTTTGAGGTGGATGTTTAGGCGTAGGCAGACGCTAAAAGGCAAATATATTCCAGAGAGAAACACTTGTGTAGACTGCTACACTATATATATATACAAAAGTATGTGGACACCCTTTCAAATTAGTGGATTCGGCTATTTCAGCCATACCCGTTGCTGACAGGTGAATAAAATCAAGCACACAGCCATGAAATCTCCATAGACAAACATTGGCAGTAGAATGGCCTTCCTGAAGAGCTCAGTAACTTTCAACGTGGCACCGTCATTGGATGCCACCTTTCCAACAAGTCAGTTCTTCAAATTTCTGTCCTGCTGGAGCTGCCCCAGTCTACTGTAAGTACTGTTATTGTGAAGTGGGAATGTCTAGGAGCAACAATGGCTCAGCTGCAAAGTGGTAGGCCACACAAGCTCACAGAACAGGACCGCCGAGTGCTGAAGCTCGTATAAATGGCCTGTCCTTGGTTGCAACAGTCACTACAGAGTTCTAAACTGTCTCTGGAAGCAACGTCAGCACAAGAACTGTTAGTCGGGAGCTTCATTAAATGGGTTTCCATGGCCGAGCAGCCGCACACAAGCTTAAGATCACCATGCGCAATGACAAGCGTCGGCTAGAGTGGTGTAAAGCTCGCCGCCATTGGAGTCTGGAGCAGTGGAAACGCGTACTCGAGAGTGATCACGCTTCACCATCTGGCAGTCCAAGGACGTATCTGGGTTTGGCAGATGTCAGACGAACACTACCTGCCCCAATGCACAGTGCCAACTGTAAAGTTTGGTGGAGGAGGAATAATGGTCTGGTGATGGTGATTTTGGAATGAGATGTTAGACGAGCAGGTGTCCACATACTTTTGGTCATGTAGTGTATACAACTACCTACTTCTGTATGCGCTGTGTAGACACACGGGTAAAGGGTTTGATGGTACTAGTCACAACAACTCATCACTGACTGACAGAAAATATATATGTTCCTATCTTAGACCTCTACTTTTCTCTTTCCCCTCTTGTTTTTATATTTTATTTCTCTGTTTATTTTGTGCTGCAGAGAGAGAGGGAACGAGAGAGAGATAACTTTGTTCTAGCTGAGAAGAGCTGATAGCAGCTCTGAGGGACATGGGCTCCTACTGCAGCGCTGCCTGCCTGGGGACTCTAATGAGAGGGAGAGATAGGAGTAAGCAAAGGGAGGTTAAAAAGAGAGACGGAATAATTGAGGAAGGGGGGGATAATAAAAGAGGGAAAGGGTGAAAAGGAAGAATATAGACCCTGATCCTTCGAGAGACAGATAAAGAGAGAGGGAGAAAAAGTAGGAAGCGAGATAGACAAAAGAGGGAGAGCAAAGGGAGAACTAATGGTAGAGGGAAACTGTGAAAAGGGTAGGAATATAGCTAGGCCCTGATCCAAACCCTGCTACTTCTTAACAGGACCAGTTCATTTCTACTTGACCTATCACTGATATTTTAGTACAGGAAGGAGCAGAAAGTGAAGAGAGTGTATTCATCAAACGTGCCCATCTTTAAAGACATAAAATTGTTATTACAAGGTCATGGAATAAAATAATTGCACATATTGGCGTTTCCCTTAACATACAGAACACCAATATTAAAGGATATATCCTCTTGCTTATTGCATGTCATCATAATATGAACGGCAAAGGCATGTTAACTGGACAATCATACAGGAATGTCTGCAATCAAATTAAGTAAATCACCCCAAAGTAAAAGGCATTTTCTATTGGTTGCGATCAGGAAAGATGAAGAAAAAAACCCATGCGTTTACAGTGATGTACACATTTACCACACAAACATCTGAACACAGCAAGCTGTAATAGCCGTACCATTATATCTACTTAGTATCTACTTAGTAGCTCTGTGTGCATCATAGTCAGTCATTCAGATCCAGCGACACAGACACAGTCAGGTCACACAGGTAGTGGGGGGGGGGGGGAGATTTCCGTAGAAATCATGGATGAACCAAACTGCAGCACTGTGCATCTCTGCACTCTAATCACACACTTGGAAGTGTATTTCTGTCAATCTACGTATATTATAACAATGTTCTGGCCTCTCAATCACAACTGAATCACAACGGAGAGAAGAGTAAAGAGAGTGATGGGAAAAGGAGGGAGAGAAAGAAAAGAGATTGTTAGAGTGAGTTATGTATAGACTATAGTTTTTATTATAAAAAAAGTGCTGATTGGCCACGGGTATGATAAAACATGTATTTTTCCTGTTCTAATTACATTTGTAACCAGTTTATAATAGCAATAAGACACCGCAGGGGTTTGTGGTATATGGCCAATATACCACGGCTAAGGAGTTTTTCCAGGCGCTCCGCGTTGCGTCATACATATGAACAGCTCTTAGCCGTGGTATATTGGCCATATACCACACCCCCTCGTACATTATTGCTTAAATATACCATGCTAAACTTAATTAGCCTTATGTCTTTTTCCAATCCAAAACTCCAGTGGGAAAAGCATTCTGGGGAAAGAGAAAAGATCTAGAGCCTTCTTTACGGTCTTAGAAACCTTTCCTTTAAATACGCTCAGCTTTTCACAAAGTCTTATGTATAAATCTAAACAGTGAGAACTGTTTGTTTGGTTTCTTTGATTTTCTATGCGAATAAAAAAAATATTGGTAAAACTTCAAATGTTTTCATATGCGTTTTATTGGGAGGTGGTGGGTTGTGTTAAATTATACTGTACAAATAAACTGGCAGAATATTAGGGAGAATCAAGTTAACTTAAATATACTGAACAAAAATATAAACGCAACAATTTACGATTTTACTGAGTTACAGTTCATATAAGGAAATCAGCCAATTGAAATTAATGAATTAGGCCTTAATCTACGGATTTCACATGACTGGGCAGGGGCTTAGCCAAGAGTGGGCCTGGGAGGGCATAGGCCCACCCACTTGGGAGCCAGGTCCAACCCTGGGGAGCCAGGCCCAGCCAATCAGAATGAGTTTTTCCCCACAAAAGGGCTTTATTTCAGACAGAAATACTCTGTCTGGGTGGCTGGTCTCTGACGATCCCACAGGTAGAGAAGTTGGATGTGGAGGTTCTGGGCTGAAGTGACTACAAATGGTCTGCGGTTGTGAGGCCGGTTGGACATACTGCCAAATTCTCTAAAATGACGTTGAAGGCGGCTTATGGTAGAGAAATTAGCATTCAATTCTCTGGCAAGAGCTTTGGTGGATATTCCTGCAGTCAGCATGCCAATTGCATGCTCCCTCAAAACATGAGACATCTGTGGCATTGTGTTTGACAAAACTGTCACGCCTGTTCCTGCTCCCCCTCTCTGGCGCTCGAGGGCGCCAGGCGGCCCATGATTACGCACACCTGTTACCATCGTTACGCGCATCAGCGCTTCATTGGACTCACCTGGACTCCATCACTTATTGATTGCCTCCCCTATATCCGTCTATTCCTCATCCCTGTGTCAGCATTAATGTTGTTTGTTCCACCTGTCCAGACGCTGTCCTTGTTTTGTTTCATGTCGGTTATTTATTAAATATTCACTCCCTGTACTTGCTTCTCGTCTCTCAGCGTCAGTCCTCACAGAATGCTGACACCACATATTGGAAGCTTCAGAGTTTTTTCGCCCGGCTCCCCGGGCTCCCCCACGTTCCTCCCCCCGGGCTCCTCCACATCCCGCCTCCCCCACATCCCGCCTCGCCCACATCCCCCACATCCCGGCCTCCCCCACGCCTCGCCCGGCTCCCCCACGCCTCGCCCGGCTCCCCCACGCCTCGCCCGGCCCCCCCACGCCACGCCACGATTATCTTGAGAAACGCTCACCAACAGGGAAGTAAACAAACATTTGAGAGAAATAAGCTTTTTGTGCTTATGGAAAATGTATGGGATCTTTTATTTCAGCTCATGAAACATGGGACCAACACTTTATATGTTGCGTTTATATTTTTGTTCAGTGTACATAATGCGGCAGAGTGATGTTCATTAAATATACTCTCTGAATACATAGTAGCTGTGTTATTACTGACTAGATTTAGTAGCCTTAGGAAGCTACTCCCTATCGATTTGTGTGTGTTTGTATCCGCATGCTCTGGAGCGTGCGTGTGTATCTAGTCTACATAGTCTGTCTGTATGTTAACCTGAGGACATGCCTCCCCTTCTAAGTGAGTACTAATGCTGTAAGCACAAATCATTATAACAAGCCAGAGAGGGTATAAGTGTCTATCTCAGACAAACAGTTTGTGTAACACAGTACAGGGTGTGTGTGTGTGTGTGTGTGTGTGTGTGTGTGTGTGTGTGTGTGTGTACTATATGTTTGTTTGTTTCAAGTTTTATTAGTCGTACGGGATACACATGGTATACACCGTCCAACAAAATGCTTACTTGCAGTTTCCTTCTCGACAATGTAGTGCTGAGTGACTAACCAAAATGTCTGTTATTTGACCTACCTTGGTTCAATTATTTGAATTACATTTCGTTAGTTGCTTTTCTGTGACCTCAATGCGCATTTTCTCTAGAAATAAATCAAATCAAGCCCGAACTGTGCAATGTTGTAGGGATTTGTAGTTTCCAACAGGCCAATATTCTACATAGTTTTCTGCACTAAACGTGGTAATTAACTACAACGACCATAATCCATTGTGCACCTACTTGTCCGGTCTGCGTGCTGCAGACCAGAGAGGGAGAGAAGAGACTGAATACCTGCAATCGAGAGGGATTGAGAGCAGTTGCGTCGCAAGGTATCTCTACCTGAAAATACATGATCTAAGTGATTAATGATTGGTACTCAGCAGTCATAAAAGTATGCCTTATTTATTTTGAAGAATTACTAAAATAGTGATTTTGTCAGACAGCATAGAGATGAGATGATGACTTGGAATAAAATAATAAAGTCATCAGATAAAACAAATGTAATATACATAACAACAAGTCAAGTAATGTGAGTACATGTTCAATCACTACCACCATGGGACTTTTATTCATAGTTTTATTCTGTGTTGTTACAGCACTCAACCCATATAATACATAGTGCATTCAATGTTTTTTTTAAAGTATCGAAAACAAAATCGAAAACCGGGATAATTATTTTTGGAGTCAAACCTCAAAAAGCACTAAATCGCTCAACACTACGACAATGCAACAACAATATGAAATCAAAGATAACAATACGGACATAAAGTAAATGGCGCAGTAGAATAGAATAGGGCTGACCCGATTTAGTCGACTGGTCGATTGTTTGGTCGATAGGATGTTTGTCGACCGATATTTCTTTAGTCGAGCAGTGGCAATAATAATAAAATAAAAAAAGATATGGTGCACAAGACACCTGTGTAATTCGCACCGGTCTCAGTGGACTAAATCATTGTGGAGGTCACGGGGATGGAACAGTCCATCACTAAGACATGTGATACTGAAATTGTATATGGTTATATTATGTTCAAATAATGGTGCAATATTAATAAATCTAATATTATTTTATAACAAATGTGCTTTGTCCATCATTGGATACGGTCGCTGTCCACCGTTCTGAAACAATCTTCAGTGAGCCGTAGAACTGGCACCTTTCCCTATGTTGCTATGTGCATAATAGCGGAGTTAACCAGCATATTGGGATCGAGAACAATGCGGCGGAGGCAGCACCAGAGACCAGGAAACATTCCTTGCCTTAGCCTAATTATCTAAGAAAATTGAGGAAACCCAAACTTAATTAGGTCTATAATCAATAGCCTAAATGTCAAACGTGCCTGGCTTTATAAATCATCCATATATATCTCCAGAAATAAGACAGATCCTGCTTCTGTTTCCTGTTTGAGTGTTTGTTTAATAACTTACTGATTCCGTGTGCATCAAGCCTCATGCAGCAGCAAAATGTTGCATAAAGCAATTTCCCAAATTTGGCTGTTTTTAAAGGCTTTACAATTTGTTTTTCGTTAGAACAGACTGGTATTACTTATAATTAGATTTGTTTACACTGTTTCAAACAGGCAGAACAATGATATTGTAATCTAACAGCACCTGTTTGTCACACATAATATAACCACAGCTCTCACTCCTATACCCTCATTTTTCTTGATCTCCTTATTGTTATTATTACTATTATTATCATCAATATAATAATAAGTAATGTCGTTATCATTAGTAGGCTTTGTATAGTAGCTTGTATAAACACTTTTGAGCTGTCACGTGTTACTGTGTTCTGAGTTTGTCATAACTAGGAAATATTGGTCACATGCATGCGATGCTTACATGTTTCATGTAAAGAGAGCAAGGGTTGAGGGATTTCGGTAACAGAACTTTTCAGTCAGAAACATGTAAGAAACTAAATGGCTGAAATGATGTTTCAGCAGGGACAGCGCTATAAACACTTGCTGTGCTGTGGTGCCTTTTCTCTGCAGTAGGGAGGAGAGAGAGACAACGTGCGCCAGTGTTCAGCATTCTGATGGCTTGTAGATAGAAACTGTCTGTTGGTATCAGACCTCATACCATCTCCCCGACGGTAAGGGCATGTGTGTGTGTGTGTGTGTGTGTGTGTATGTGTGTGCACCAGCCATCTAATCTCTGAAACCTTTCAGTGAGCTAGCCCATGTGATTGTGCTCTTCCTGTCCATTTAACTACCTCTCACTGAGTAGCACTAATCGCAGTACAATACAAAACTGACAACCTTTGGCAATGACATTCAATTGATACAAATTAATTACGTTCCTAGTAGAGTAGCAGGAGAGAGAATGCACACTGCTCCAGCATCAGGAGAGCTCTCGGGCAACACAGCCTCTCTCCGACCTACAGAATAAACACTGACTCATTTCCGCCTCTTACAGATTCGCCGACCCTACTTAACGACAGGAATAGAAAAGGAAAAGTATGAGCACAGAACAATACAACCTTGTAGGATGGGTTCCTCTAGCATTTCTCATGGGAGTTTCATCCTCATCTCTGAAGAGGGTTTGCTAGCGCTTAGAATGAGCAAGTCAAGCATGCCGACGGGGTTAAACGGGGGTGAGAGCACCGATCACAATACTACCCATGTCGGTTGTGGCAACATTGTTTATGGTTTTGTTGTACTCGAGTCCCGATTTTCATGACTTGTGACTCAACTTGGATTCGACCTTTGGTAACTCGGACTTGGACTCGCCTTCTCGACCTTTGGTAACTCGGACTCGCCTTTCTGTGACTTGTATTTGCACTTGGACTGGATAGGCTAATTTGATAAGCAGACTATTAGCAGCACTAGGTGGGCAGAGAAGCAAGGGTTCTGTTCTCTAGCAGTGGGAAGGATGCACCACACCCAGCACACGCAGCCTACATCAGCTGGTGAGCTGCGGGGGAGCATGCGATGATTGTGGGCAGAGAGGCAGGCAGGCTCCGCATCCGATCATAAGCTACACATTACGCAAGCAAACCTCTTGCTTCCCCTTAACTATTAGTCACCAGCCTACTATTTAGCTTTGCCTGGTTAAGAAACACAAACTGCTTAACGAAATTAAAAAACAATACTAGTACTGAGTTTAATACAGTGTTTTTTCCACATAAAAGTGTATATACAGTGGGGCAAAAAATATTTTGTCAGCCACCAATTGTGCAAGTTCTCCCACTTAAAAAGATGAGAGAGGCCTGTAATTTTCATCATAGGTACACTTCAACTATGACAGACAAAATGAGAAAAAAAAATCCAGAAAATCACATTGTAGGATTTTTAATGAATTTATTAGCAAATTATGGTGGAAAATAAGTATTTGGTCACCTAAAAACAAGCAAGATTTCTGGCTCTCACAGACCTGTAACTTCTTCAAGAGGCTCCTCTGTCCTCCACTCGTTACCTGTATTAATGGCACCTGTTTGAACTTGTTATCAGTATAAAAGACACCTGTCCACAACCTCAAACAGTCACACTCCAAACTCCACTATGGCCAAGACCAAAGAGCTGTCAAAGGACACCAGAAACAAAATTGTAGACCTGCACCAGGCTGGGAAGACTGAAACTGCAATAGGTAAGCAGCTTGGTTTGAAGAAATCAACTGTGGGAGCAATTATTAGGAAATGGAAAACATACAAGACCACTGATAATCTCCCTCGATCTGGGGCTCCACGCAAGATCTCACCCCGTGGGGTCAAAATGATCACAGAACCACACGGGGGGACCAAGTGAATGACCTGCAGAGAGCTGGGACCAAAGTAACAAAGCCTACAATCAGTAACACACTACGCCGCCAGGGACTCAAATCCTGCAGTGCCAGACGTGTCCCCCTGCTTAAGCCAGTACATGTCCAGGCCCGTCTGAAGTTTGCTAGAGAGCATTTGGATGATCCAGAAGAAGATTGGGAGAATGTCATATGGTCAGATGAAACCAAAATATAACTTTTTGGTTAAAACTCAACTCGTCGTGTTTGGAGGACAAAGAATGCTGAGTTGCATCCAAAGAACACCATACCTACTGTGAAGCATGGGGGTGGAAACATCATGCTTTGGGGCTGTTTTTCTGCAAAGGGACCAGGACGACTGATCCGTGTAAAGGAAAGAATGAATGGGCCCATATATCGTGAGATTTTGAGTGAACACCTCCTTCCATCAGCAAGGGCATTGAAGATGAAACGTGGCTGGGTCTTTCAGCATGACAATGATCCCAAACACACTGCCTGGGCAACGAAGGAGTGGCTTCGTAAGAAGCATTTCAAGGTCCTGGAGTGGCCTAGCCAGTCTCCAGATCTCAACCCCATAGAAAATCTTTGGAGGGAGTTGAAAGTCCGTGTTGCCCAGCAACAGCCCCAAAACATCACTGCTCTAGAGTGGCTGACTAAATACTTTTTTGCCCCACTGTATATATATATATAAAAAAACTCAGCAAAAAAATAAAATCCTCTCACTGTCAACTGCGTTTATTGTCAGCAAACTTAACGTGTAAATATTTGTATGAACATAACAAGATTCAACAACTGAGACATTAACTGAACAAGTTCCACAGACATGTGACTAACAGAAATGGATTAATGTGTCCCTGAACAAAGGGGGGAGGGGGGGGGGGGGGAAATCAAAAGTAACAGTCAGTATCTGGTGTGGCCACCAGCTGCATTAAGTACTGCAGTGCATCTCCTCCCCATGGACTGCACCAGATTTGCCAGTTCTTGCTATGAGATGTTACCCCACTCTTCTACCAAGGCACCTGCAAGTTCCCAGACATTTCTGGGGGGAATGTCCCTAGCCCTCACCCTCCGATCCAACAGGTCCCAGACGTGCTCAATGGGATTGAGATCCGGGGTCTTCACTGGCCATGGCAGAACACTGAAATTCCTGTCTTGCAGGAAATCACGCACAGAACGAGTAGTATGGCTGGTGGCATTGTCATGCTGGAGGGTCATGTCAGGATTAGCCTGCAGGAAGGGTACCACATGAGGGAGGAGGATGTCTTCCCTGTAACGCACAGCGTTGAGATTGCCTGCAATGACAACAAGCTGTTCGATAATGCTGTGACACACCACCCCAGACCATGACGGACCCTCCACCTCCAAATTGATCCCTCTCCAGAGTACAGGCCTCGGTGTAACGCTCATTCCTTCGACGATAAACGCGAATCCGTGGTGAGACAAAACCGCGACTCGTCAGTGAAGAGCACATTTTGCCAGTCCTGTCTGGTCCAGCGACGGTGGGTTTGTGCCCATAGGCGACGTTGTTGCCGGTGATGTCTGGTGAGGACCTGCCTTACAACAGGCCTACAAGCCCTCAGTCCAGCCTCTCTCAGCCTATTTTTTTACATTTTTTATTTAACCTTTATTTAACCAGGTAGGATAGTTGAGAACAAGTTCTCATTTACAACTGCGACCTGGCCAAGATAAAGCAAAGCAGTGCGACACAAACAACACAGAGTTACACATGGAGTAAACAAACGTACAGTCAATAACACAATAGAAAACAGTCTATATACAGTGTGTGCAAATGGCGTGAGGTGGTAAGGCAATAAATAAGCCATAGTAGCGAAGTAATTACAATTTAGCAAATTAACACTGGAGTGATAGATGTGCAGATGATGATGTGCAAGTAGAAATACTGGTGTGCAAAAGAGGAAAAAAGTAAATAAAAACAATATGGGGATGAGGTAGGTAGATACAGATGGGCTGTGTACAGCTGCAGCGATCGGTTAGCTGTTCAGATAGCTGATGTTTGAAGTTAGTGAGGGAGATATAAAAGTCTCCAACTTCAGCGATTTTTGTCCAAACAGTAAAAAATGTAATTAAAATAAAACATCACAAGTATTTTGGGGGGGGATGGTAAAACATTTTCAGTGTAAACTTGAAGGACTAAAACCAGATATAAAGTAGGTCGAAAAGATAATGGACCTAGAGCTGTGGCGGTCATGACATTTTGTCAGCCTGTGATGGTCAAACAAATAACTGCAGGTCTCATGGCAATTGACTGTTAATTAACAAACACATTTAGCATCTCCATGCTTCCAGGCATACTGTAGCCTACAAGTTACTGATGCAGACCTTTGGAACATCTACATTTTAACAAGTCTAATAAATCTATTTAGTATAATAGCCTACACCTTCACAATAAATCCATTATTTATTTTAGACCGGTCTAAAGAAACATGATATGAAGAAAATGTAGTCCATTTCAGAAGAACATACTCTGAGTTGTCCTTATGTTAGGTCCTGATGTGGCTATGGCATATGGCTGTGTATTTGCTTAGAATTCCGTGGCATTATTTTTTATAGTATGACGAACACAATTGAACAAAGCTGAATAAAATAGAAAGGATATTTTCTACAAATGCTTTCCAAGAAAGTGTGCGCACATGCGGCTGTTCTGTGTTGAGTGGTTAACAAAGAAACAGGTCCTCCTATATGCTTCATTTAGAGCTATTTCTGTAACTCTAGTTGTGATACAAAACATTGTGCTACATGTTTTGATTTGTAATACATTCTAAGGCTGCATGATGCAACTAATGATGATTTTTTTAAAGTTGCATGAAATGCATGAGCTCTGCTTTGTTTCTTGCACACGCTTAATCAGTTTCTCATTCACCATTAGCCAAGTACTTGATTATATTCTCACCAGGCCTCGAAATTCCTGGCGGCATACCCCTTGTGTGGCCGTAATGCTCCCTAAAAAATCCATGCCTTTTGCGGACAAAGTGGCCGTTGTGCCCTTGGGCTGAATATAATAATTAGAATTCCCTTCTCCCAGCTGCCGTGCTCCGAAGCACCTCTCACTCACATGGCTCTCTCAGATATCTCAATTCTTATTAGCCAACGCCCATCACGTGATCGGTTCCTTCTCACAGGCATCTCAGCATCTCTTCCCTTGTAGCTAAGAAGTAAGCTACAAGTGAAGACTAACACATCGGAGACGCAACTGTGCTAGTTCCTCTTATCCAATTCTGTGCTGCATATTGAAGATGTTAGAAGAACTGTCCTCATTTACTTTTTGTCAGCCAACAAGATGAGTAGGCCTAATGAACAGCAAAATAACTAGCATATGTCAATATACTATCCCCCATAGTACAAATGTTGACCTATTCTATTGGTCAACTTGTACCTCTGTGCAAGAAATGCATATTCCAAACAGACTCTTGGACAGTTGTAGGATGTGATAGATCCCAAATTATTACAACCACTCGCATCAAAAAACATTTTAAAAGCAACGAGGCTGATGCAACAGATCAGAACGTTTAGCTTAAAATGTTGATAAACTATTAGGCTATTTCTTCACATTGTAAGCACAGCAACGCTGTGTAAGTGCGAATATTCCAAAATGAAAATAGCGGGAAAACACTGTTGTCAAAAGTGACCGCTAATGTGATTATGCATGTAATTATTTATTATTATTATGAAGGTGCATTTTTATGGTGAAAAGTATCTTCCCCAAACTTGAAACTCATGCGCTGCTTATGTATGCCAGTTAGGCTACACTGGTTGATAAGCGGATTAATGTGCTTCATTTTAAGAAGTTATTTGGCCACTTTAGTTGTGATACAAACCATATCAAAACATATTGGCCTATGTGCTAGGCTATATGAGGTGTGTGACTATGATTTGAAACAGTCGCAAGGAAAAGGCATGCGCTGTTTCTTGCCTCATTCACAAGTGATAATACATTACTCACAAGTGGTAGGCTAATATTGTCAAAACTACATGTAATCTCTGCACTTAAATACAGAATGGAGGATGCTTTCCCATGGTTTATTTTAATGTCAGCCAGGTAGGATGCACATTAATTACTTAAAAATCATACAATGTGATTTTCTGGATTTTTGTTTTAGATTCCGTCTCTCACAGTTGAAGTGTATCTATGATAAAAATTACAGACCTCTACATGCTTTGTAAGTAGGAAAACCTGCAAAATCGGCAGTGTATCAAATACTTGTTCTCCCCACTGTATATCTCACTGATCATCCCCAAAGCCAACACCTCATTTGGCCGCCTTTCCTTCCAGTTCTCTGCTGCCAGTGACTGGAAGGAATTGCAAAAATCGCTGAAGTTGGAGACTTTTATTTCCCTCACCAACTTTGAACATCAGCTATCTGAGCAGCTAACCGATCACTGCAGCTGTACATAGTCCATCTGTAAATAGCCAACCCAATCTACCTACCTCATCCCCATACTGTTTTTATTTTATTGACTTTTCTGCTCTTTTGCACACCAGTATCTTTACTTGCACATCATCATCTGCTCATTTATCACTCCAGTGTTAATCTGCTAAATTGTCATTATTCGCTCCTATGGCCAATTTATTGCCTACCTCCTCATGCCTTTTGCACACACTGTATATAGACTTTATTTTTTCTACTGTGTCATTGACTTGTTTATTGTGTTATTGGCTTGTTTATTGTTTATTCCATGTGTAACTCTGTGTTGTTGTCTGTGTCACACTGCTTTGCTTTATCTTGGCCAGGTTGCAGTTGCAAATGAGAACTTTGAGAACTTCTCAACTAGCCTACCTGGTTAAATAAAGGTTACTTTTTTTTTTTTTTTATACATTTGGTGGAGGATTAGTTTTTCCAGCAGGACAATGCTCCATGCCACACAGCCAGGTAAATCAAGGTGTGGATGGAGGACCACCAGATCAAGACCCTGTCATGGCCAGCCCAATCTCCAGACCTGAACCCCATTGAAAACCTCTGGAATGTGATCAAGAGGAAGATGGATAGTCACAAGCAATCAAAAAAAGCCGAGCTGCTTGACTTTTTGCACCAGGAGTGGCATAAAGTCTACTAGCATCAATGTGAAAGACTGGTGGAGTGCATGCCAAGACGCATGAAAGCTGTGATAGAAAATCAGGGTTATTCCACCCAAATAGTGATTTCTGAACTCTTCCTAAGTTAAAACATTAGTATTGTGTTGTTTAAAAATTAATATGAACTTATTTTCTTTGCATTATTCGAGGTCTGACAACACTGCTTTGTTATTTTGACCAGTTGTCATTTTCTGCAAATAAATGCTCTAAATGACAATATTTTTATTTGGAATTTGGGAGAAATGTTGTCAGTAGTTTGTAGAATAAAAGAAAAATGTTAATTTTACCAAAACACATACCTATAAATAGTAAAAGCAGAGAAACTGATAATTTTACAGTGGTGTCCTAATTCTTTCCTTAGCTGTATATATATATATATACACACACACACACACACAGTGGCAAGAAAAAGTATGTGAACCCTTTGGAATTACCTGGATTTCTGCAGAAATGTGTCAAACTTTGATCTGATCTTCATCTAAGTCATAACAATAGACAAATACAGTCTGCTTAAACTAATAACACACAAACAACTATACGTTTTTTGTCTTTATTGAACACACTGTGTAAACATTCACACAGTGCAGGGTGGAAAAAGTATGTGAACCCTTGGATTTAATAACTGGTTGACCCTCCTTTGGCAGCAATAAACTCAACCAAACATTTTCTGTAGTTGTGGATCAGACCTGCACAATGGTCAGGAGGAATTTTGGACCATTCCTCTTTACAAAACTGTTTCAGTTCAGCAATATTCTTAGGATGTCTGGTGTGAACCGCTCGAGGCCACAGCATTTTAAAATCGGGTTGAGGTCAGGACTGGGCCACTCCAGAAGGCGTATTTTCTTCTGTTGAAGCCATTCTGTTGTTGTTTTACTTCTGTGTTTTGGGTTGTTGTACTGTTGCATCACCCAACTTCTGTTGAGCTTCAACTGGCAGACAGATAGCCTTACATTCTCCTGCAAAATTCCTTGATAAACTTGGGAATAAATTTTTCCGTTGATGATAGCAAGTTGTCCAGGCCTTGAGGCAGCAAAGCAGCCCCAAACCATGATGCTCCCTCCACCATACTTTACAGTTGGGATGAGGTTTTGATGTTGGTGTGCTGGTCCTTTTTTTCTCCACACATAATGTTGTGTGTTCCTTCCAAACAACTCAACTGTAGTTTCCTCTGTCCACAGAATATTTTGCCAGTAGCGCTGTGGAACATCCAGGTGCACTTTTGCAGACTTCAGATGTGCAGCAATGTTTGTTTTGGACAGCAGTGGCTTCTTCCGTGGTGTCCTCCCATAAACACCATTCTTGTTTAGTGTTTTACGTATCGTAGACTTGTCAACAGAGATGTTAGCATGTTCCAGAGATTTCTGTAAGTCTTTAGCTGTCACTCTAGGATTCTTCTTAACCTCATTGAGCATTCTGCACTGTGCTCTTGCAGTCATCTTGCAGGACGGCCACTCCTAGGGAGATTAGCAACAGTGCTGAATTTATCAATTTATAGACCATTTGTCTAACAGTGGACTGATGAACATCAAGACTTTTAGAGATACTTTTGTAACCCTTTCCAGCTTTATGCAAGTCAACAATTCTTAATCTTACATCTTCTGAGATCTCTTTTGTTCGAGGCATGGTTCACATCAGGCAATGCTTCTTGTGAATAGCAAACTCAAATTTTGGGAGTGTTTTTAATAGGGCAGGGCAGCTCTAACCAACATCTCTAATCTCGTCTCATTGATTGGACTCCAGGTTAGCTGACTCCTGACTCCAATTATCTTTTGGAGAAGTCATTAGCCTAGGGGTTCACATAATGTACTTTTTCCAACCTACACTGCGAATGTTTAAATGATGTATTCAATATAGACAAGAAAAATACAATTATTAGTGTGTTATTAGTTTAAGCACACTGTGTTTGTCTATTGTTGTGACAAAGATGAAGATGAAGATTAGATCAAATTTTATTACTAATTTATGCAGAAATCCAGGTAATTCCAAAGGGTTCACATACTTTTTCTTGCCACTGTATGTATGTATGTACAGTTGAAGTCGGAAGTTTACCTACACTTAGATTGGAGTCATTAAAACTCGTTTTTCAACCACTCCACAGATTTCTTGTTAACAAACTATAGTTTTGGCAAGTCGGTTAGGACATCTACTTTGTGCATGACACAAGTCATTTTTCCCAACAATTGTTTACAGACAGATTATTTTACTTATAATTGACTGTATCACAATTCCAGTGGGTCAGATGTTTACATACACTAAGTTGACTGTGCCTTTAACCAGATTGGACAATTCCAGAAAATAATGTCATGGCTTTAGAAGCTTCTGATAGGCTAATTGACATCATTTGAGTCAATTGGAGGTGTACCTGTGGATGTATTTCAAGACCTACCTTCAAACTCAGTGCCTCTTTGCTTGACATCATGGGAAAATCAAAAGAAATCAGCCAAGACCTCAGAAAAAAAATTGTAGACCTCCACAAGTCAGGTTCATCCTTGGGAGCAATTTCCAAATGCCTGAAGGTACCATGTTCATCTGTACAAACAATAGTACGCAAGTAAAAACACTATGGGACCACGCAGCCATCATACCGCTCAGGAAGGAGACGCGTTCTGTCTCCTAGAGATGAACGTACTTTGGTGCGAAAAGTGCAAATCAATCCCAGAAGAACAGCAAAGGACCTTGTGAAGATGCTGGAGGAAACAGGTACAAAAGTATCTATATCCACAGTAAAACGAGTCCTATATCGACATAACCTGAAAGGCCGCTCAGCAAGGAAGAAGCCACTGCTCCAAAACCGCCATAAAAAAGCCAGACTACGGTTTGCAACTGCACATGGGGACAAATATATTACTTTTTGGAGAAATGTCCTCTGTTCTGATGAAACAAAAATAGAACTGTTTGGCCATAATGACCATTGTTATGTTTGGAGGGAAAAGGGGGAGGCTTTCAAGCCGAAGAACACCATCCCAACCGTGAAGCACGGGGGTGGCAGCATCATGTTGTTCCAATCTGTCTTTGTCTTGTCGCTCTGCCTTCCCACTTTCCCCCTGTATTCCATAGCCAGGTTCTGACAATAAAAAAAAACTACACAAATATCAGTGGGTGATCACAAAAAAAAGTAGCTGAGAGCCTGACTTACCATTCATCTATGTAGTAAATAAGTAACACAGGTATTGAGTAGAACTTGTGAGGTAGTGATAGGGATTAGTTAGGGTTTTTCATGAGCGAATGGCGATATAGTGCAGTAGGGTCCAGCTGCGACGTCATCTCTCAGAGTCTCTATGTTCTCACCTACTGATATGTCATCTCTCAGGAGAAGTGGGGGTGTCAAAAGGAATGGCCGTTTCAGAAGGAACCATATAAAGGAGAAGTGGGGGTGTCGAAAGGAATGGGCGTTTCAGAAGGAACCATATAAAGGAGAAGTGGGGGTGTCGAAAGGAATGGGCGTTTCAGAAGGAACCATATAAAGGAGAAGTGGGGGTGTCAAAAGGAATGGGCGTTTCAGAAGGAACCATATAAAGGAGAAGTGGGGGTGTCGAAAGGAATGGGCGTTTCAGAAGGAACCATATAAAGGAGAAGTGGGGGTGTCAAAAGGAATGGCCGTTTCAGAAGGAACCATATAAAGGAGAAGTGGGGGTGTCGAAAGGAATGGGCGTTTCAGAAGGAACCATATAAAGGAGAAGTGGGGGTGTCGAAAGGAATGGGCGTTTCAGAAGGAACCATATAAAGGAGAAGTGGGGGTGTCGAAAGGAATGGGCGTTTCAGAAGGAACCATATAAAGGAGAAGTGGGGGTGTCAAAAGGAATGGCCGTTTCAGAAGGAACCATATAAAGGAGAAGTGGGGGTGTCGAAAGGAATGGGCGTTTCAGAAGGAACCATATAAAGGAGAAGTGGGGGTGTCAAAAGGAATGGGCGTTTCAGAAGGAACCATATAAAGGAGAAGTGGGGGTGTCAAAAGGAATGGGCGTTTCAGAAGGAACCATATAAAGGAGAAGTGGGGGTGTCGAAAGGAATGGGCGTTTCAGAAGGAACCATATAAAGGAGAAGTGGGGGTGTCAAAAGGAATGGGCGTTTCAGAAGGAACCATATAAAGGAGAAGTGGGGGTGTCGAAAGGAATGGACGTTTCAGAAGGAACCATATAAAGGAGAAGTGGGGGTGTTGAATGGAGTCAACACTAGGAGAGCTGGAATTACATAACTACTAGAACCGCCATGACTTGATATTTCAATTATTATTTCAAATATTCAATATCAAATAATACATTGTAAAATTAACGTTAGCTAGCATTTACATTTACGAAAAACAGCTCACAGCGAGTAAATGTTTCTTTTTTTGCATAACTGAAATTCCTTTCTGTCATCTCTGCAGACCATGACTAACATCCGATAACTCAAACGACGTCTTGAGTGGCACCTTTCGAAACCCCCACTTCTCCTTATATGGTTCCTTTCAAAAGGTCCACTTTTCCTGAGGGATGCACTGCACTGAGAGGTGTCGCAGCTGGACCCCTCATATATTGCCATCTGGTGGCAACTAAAAACAATTGCATAATAACACCTATTATAAATTGAGGGACTCCTGACATGACTCGTGACTCGACCATTGGTGACTCGACCATGGACTCGAACTGCAGCTATAGGGACTCATGACTCGGACTTGAGCACAGCGGACTTGGTAGTTGACTCGGACTCGAGGTTTAGTGACTCGACTACAACCCTGGTTTTCAGTGACACTACACCACTGCTTGGTCACCACTACCGGTGCGTACAGTCAACCTAGCTCTAATGACAGAAGCCCTAATTAAGGTAAAACTCTATTGAACGTTGATGAACATACTTAGGCCTAATCAAGGTAAAACTCTATTGAACTCTATTGGCCTAATTAAAGGTATAGGCCCAGCTCAGTTGAACAGACAACAAAGCACACAGCCTTGATGAACGCAGCTTGAGGAGCACTGTGCTGATGAGCAGGCAGACTCCTCTCTGAAATTCCCACATTGCACTGGGCCAATCAGGCTAATGAGGCTCTCACTTCATCCATTCGAGCTAAAGTGGCGATTGATTGGGGGGGGGGGGGGGGCTTTTACAGAGGAGAGAAATAATTGCTATGAATGGGCGATCTGCAAACTCATTCACTTTTTTTTCTCCTCCACCGTTTTGTTTACCAGTCATTAAGGCTTGACTCTGGGGGCTCCTGTTAACTCGTCAATGTCAAACATGTAAATGAAATATAAATCAGAATGTTGTAAATTCTTCTGGGATAATATGTCTGTCCGTTTTGGAGCGCTTCAGCATTGCAGTGGTTGCTGATGGTGGTCCAACCGGAATATGTGTGTGTGTGTGTTTGTGATATATACATATATATGTGTATGTGTGAGCATGTGGGTCAACAGACAAACTTCCTAACTACAGTGCAGATATACTTGGCCTACAGTACAGTATCCAAAGTTAGAGATACACTAACTAAAACTGACAGAAATAGCCTGAAGTCACTACAGAAACTACAGCAGAGTTCCAGTAGAGACAGCAGTCAGTCATAACACCTACAGTCAGAGATTTAGGCCAGCCAGTAGAGACAGCAGTCAGTCATAACACCTACAGTCAGAGATTTAGGCCAGCCAGTAGAGACAGCAGTCAGTGATTAAAACAGTAGCACTAAGTACAGTGTAGATCAGTATGGAGGTAGTGTACCTGTGGGGCCTATACTGTAGATTACCTCCCGACACTGAGAGGGAAGCAGTGGAAATCACTCTAACTCCCTGTGGCCATTGGGGCCAGCCACCTGTCAGTGCTGTGCGCGTGTGCGTGTGTGGCCAGTCAATGCTGCTGTGTTATCTCTAGACTAGTGGGTTTAGGCATTGAGGTTGAAACACAGCTGCTCTGCTCCCGTCTCTCTGTTTGTCTGTGGGGCCTTGACCTGGACCGACGGGATTGCCGCTTATCTTGTATCTGAGCTACTGCTGCAACCGTGACAGTGAGGGTTCCCCACAGCAACCAGGGGCCTCTTATCTCTAACACCCCCTAAGAGGCTGGAGACCTGGGAATACAATCAGCGAGAACATTTAGCCCCTGCCCATACCTCGCTGTCTGACAGGAGGTAGTTAAACCATTACTCTGCTATTACAGTAGAAACTAGTCTAAATTGAGCTGTGGGTTTAATTGAAATAAATGCAATCGAATGCAGATACAACAACAGAACTAAAAACTTGTTGACTTGAGGAACTTTACAAGTGTAGAGTCACGCACCCACACACATTTACCTCATCACTCCAATGACTATTCACATTTCATTGCGTAATCCATCTTAATCAAATAGCCCATCAGAGACAATATATTCTCCTCTCAATCGCTTTCTCTCTCTGCTGAGGCCGGATGGAGTGATTGAGGGGTGTAAAGAGAAGGATGTTCTACCCTGCAACCTGCCCTCCTCCCCATCTCTAAGACAGCTCTTAAGTGCTTGTGGGTTTTTATGTTTGCAGTGTTTTATAGGAGAATGCAGAAGCCAACAGCAATAAAATGGTGAAGGGGTGGGTGGGTGGGTGACTGTAAATCCAATCTTTATTGAGAATGACACAAACGACATAAACAGTCCTCCCTTATCGGCTCGCCCTCCCTACTGATCGATCAGCAGCAGTGAGTGAAGTGATGCGAATGCGTGGCACTGGGTGTGTGCAGTTCTTCACCTATCATTATTGTAGTAGGGAAGGCCCCCCCACCAAACTCCATGTCACCACAGCGGTTGCCATAGTGACAGAGATACTCACGAGAGGTCCCCTTGATCCCTCTCCCTGTTACTCCTATCACACTCTAGCTTTGTCCAAAACCCTACCCTATTCTTTATATACTGCACTACATAGGGAATAGGGTGCCATTTGGTTTCAGATGCATCCTCAGTCAGCCCGTCTCGTTCCCTCACCTTGCTCTGCCTGTCCCCTCTAGGGGTTGTTTACAGCTCTGTTTCTCTTGTTATTCAGTGGCACTTTGCATAGTGAGAGTGGGACTCTATAAAAAGCCTTGTAAAACATACAGGCTGCTGGCTCTGATGTTGGAGCCAACATGATGTTAATGAGAGATGAGTTATTCACACAGCACCACATAGGTGGCCATGTTGTTTTATGACAGTTAACACTAAATGACCAATGAAGAAACATCATTTTCTATGCAAAACCTGATCATCAAGTAGCTCTTCTGATGTTGGACTGTACACAGTAATGCCAATTCATAGCCAAACACAGTACTAATTAAAGTCTTGCTATGATCACAAAGAAACTTCAGACTGATATGGTATGATACACATGCCTTTACTGCCATCTGGAGGTGGAAAATTACACTACACCCAAATGGCATTGAGCAACCAGTGTATTGTATCATATTAACCTCTTTCTAAAGCACACATAATAAAGACATTAATATGATTTTGATTAGTTAATACTATAGTTTTTTTTTTTTTTTAAACAAAGAGGCCCTGCAGACAGCCAACAGGGCTATATTTCAATGGAAACTGAGAAGACCACAGGGTCAGGGTGGGTAAAGGTCAAAGTTCAACAACAGAAGTAGAGCATAAGCATTAGCTCTTTACAAGCTCTCTAGGTGTCACTCTGAATGCAGTACAGTAGTCACACACACACACAAAGAGAAGATACGGTTTTCATCAAACTCCCAGACCATTATTTACCCAAATGGAGGGATTATAAATGTGGGTGTGTAACCAGGTCAACTGTGACATGGAGCGTGAAATAAGATACAGTTCACTCAAAATTCTATGATGGGATCAGGATAATGTATCAACCCCAGGACATAGAGTTCTAACTCTAACCAAGACAGACGATCAGTACGATAATACTTCTCATTTCACAGTGATTTGTCCCATATAGAGCACTGAGGCCTCAGGATAGGTACACAATTCATGTTTTACTATAAGAAATGTCACCTATTATTACTTTAAGTAGTGCTATGTTATTACTAAGTAATACTATATGACTAAGTAATGCTGTTATTGCTAGGTAATGCCATTACTAGTAATGCTATGTTATTACTAGTAATGTTATGTTATTACTAGTGATGCTATTACTAGTCATGTTATGTTATTACTAAGTAATGTTATTACTAGTCATGTTATGTTATTACTAAGTAATGTTATTACTAGTCATGTTATGTTATTACTAAGTAATGTTATTACTAGTCATGTTATGTTATTACTAAGTAATGTTATTACTAAGTAATGTTATTACTAGTCATGTTATGTTATTACTAAGTAATGTTATTAGTGGTCATGTTATGTTATTACTAAGTAATGCTATGTTATTACTAGGTAATGTTATTACTAGCCATGTTATGTTATTACTAAGTAATGTTATTACTAGCCATGTTATGTTATTACTAAGTAATGTTATTACTAAGTAATGTTATTACTAGTCATGTTATGTTATTACTAAGTAATGTTATTACTAGCCATGTAATGTTATTACTAAGTAATGTTATTACTAGTCATGTTATGTTATTACTAAGTAATGTTATTACTAGCCATGTTATGTTATTACTAAGTAATGTTATTACTAAGTAATGCTATATTATTACTAAGTAATGTCATTACTAAGTAATGCTATGTTATTACTAAGTAATGCTATGTTATTACTAAGTAATGTTATTACTAGTCATGTTAGGTTATTACTAAGTAATGCTGTTATTGCTAGGTAATGTTGTGTTATTACTAAGTAATGTTATAACTAAGTTATTACTAGTCATGTTATTACTAAGTCATGTTATGTTATTACTAAGTAATGTTATTACTAAGTAATGTTATTACTAGTCATGTTATTACTAAGTAATGCTATGTTATTACTAGTCATGCTATGTTATTACTAGTCATGTTATTACTAAGTAATGTTATTACTAGTCATGTTATTACTAAGTAATGTTAGTACTAGTCATGTTATGTTATTACTAAGTAATGTTATTACTAGGTAATGTTATTACTAGTCATGTTATGTTATTACTAAGTAATGTTATTACTAGGTAATGTTATTACTAGTCATGTTATGTTATTACTAAGTAATGTTATTACTAGTCATGTTATTACTAAGTAATGCTATGTTATTACTAGTCATGTTATGTTATTACTAAGTAATGTTATTACTAGTCATGTTATTACTAAGTAATGCTGTGTTATTACTAAGTAATGCTATGTTATTACTAAGTAATGTTAGTACTAGTCATGCTATGTTATTACTAAGTAATATTATTACTAGTCATGTTATGTTATTACTAAGTAATGATGTTATTACTAGTCATGTTATGTTATTACTAGTAATGTTATTACTACATGTGATTCTGTTATTTTTAAGTAATGTTATTACTAGGTAATGTTATTACTAGTCATGTTATTACTAAGTAATGCTATGTTATTACTAAGTAATATTATTACTAGTCGTGTTATGGTCCCGTGTGGCTCAGTTGGTAGAGCATGGCGCTTGCAACGCCAGGGTTGTGGGTTCATTCCCCACGGGGGGACCAGGATGAATATGTATGAACTTTCCAATTTGTAAGTCGCTCTGGACAAGAGCGTCTGCTAAATGACTTAAATGTAAATGTAAATGTTATGTTATTACTAAGTAATGCTATGTTATTACTAAGTAATATTATTACTAGTCATGTTATGTTATTACTAAGTAATATTATTACTAGTCATGTTATGTTATTACTAAGTAATGTTATGTTATTACTAGTCATGTTATGTTATTACTAAGTAATGTTATTACTAGTCATGTTATGTTATTACTAGTCATGCTATGTTATTACTAAGTAATATTATTACTAGTCATGTTATGTTATTACTAAGTAATGCTATTACTACATGTGATTCTGTTATTTTTAAGTAATGTTATTACTACAAGTTAAAGCTGGAATCCTTAAATGGTGAAACAGCCACGTCCGTTTGCGATATTACAACAAATAAGTTACTGTAAACAACCAACACAGCTTTTTGCCCTCTGACATCATTGCATGTGCAATAGAAGAGCACAATATGTACTGCAATTTATTTACCATGATGCATGACACTCCTCCGCTCAGAAACAACAACTACAACAGCGGTGGTGGGGTGGGCCAATGGCGTCATTGCCCCTACTGCAAATTCCATCTTTAAGTTATGTTATTTCTATAATGTTATGTTAATATTAGCTAGGTTACTATATGATCACCTGCATTGACGATCCCATCAATCTCCAGTTTGGTGATGTCACCGCTGAACAGGGAGATCTTCTTGTCCAGAGCTTCGTTCCTCTTGAATTTGGTTGCCTTGACTGAATCACCTTGGAGACAGATGAACACCTGCTTCTGTCAACACTGTTAATAAGAACACTGTAATATTAACCTGCGTTTACTGTTTATGTTGTCGTTCCAGAATATCTATAGTGGACGCTCAGCGATGCTGCTCTCCAGTGTCTCACAGCTGTAGTCCTGGGGCCCGATAGGCCTACTAACCTAGCATTAACTAAATGACAGTGTGTAGTCCTGGGGCCCGATAGGCCTACTAACCTAGCATTAACTAAATGACAGTGTGTAGTGCTGGGCTGGACCAAACACATGTAAACCTGTGTTGTGGGACCCCAGACGGGAGTTGAGAAACAACAAGGTTTTAGAGCAGATGGAATGGCATGGAAACCATGCGTTTGATACCATTCCACTGACTCCGCTCCAGCCATTACCACAAACCCATTCTCCCCAATTAAGGTGCCACCAACCTCTGTCCACTAGTGACTTGGCGGTCCACACAGGCACCTCCTCCAGGGACAGGTAGGTAGTCCTGTAGTGCTTCCTTCTCTCCCCCTGACTCATATGGAGCAAGGCAGCTAAGGAAGAGGAGAGGGACAGAGAGTTGATGATTATGATCATTCCACTAATCAATGTGGGTAATGTAGGGACAACATAGTGAAAAGGGAAATTACAAATGAAAAGCTGTAATGCACTAATGACTTGGTAGTAACCTAGTACCACATAAGGCCACGATGAGCCACTTGAACCTTTGAGTTGGCGCCTAATTTTTTTCTATTGCAATTTAGGCCACACAGCTTTGACAACTTTACTTTTCACATGCAACAGGTCCTGTTGAGCAACCAAATTCTCAACATGAGCACCTATAGATTCCCACCCACACTCCCTGACTGTGTCTGTCTGCAAACTTACCCTTCACCTCGTTCCAGTCGCCTTTGGCTGAGTCAAGGTCTAGCCGCTCCAATCCCGTCGCCATGGCGAGATGGGCACTTGCGTGCAGGGACACGACCGCGGTGGTCACCCCAAGCGCGGCGAGGGCGATCCGGTACAACGAACCGTACTTTCCCCCGGAGGTCGAGGCCTTGTTTTGCCCCTGAAACGACTCAAACGACTTCGCGGCAGCTGTAGTTGTTGAAAACTTCTCCACACGGTTTGCAAAATGAATACCCCCTTGGTTCAGAATGGCCTTGCACTTTGCAGGGCTGGAGTTCGCCGAACTCTGCCCACTTCGCACCAGCGAATACACCTGACGATTTGCAACACCGAAAATGTTTCTAAATTTGGAGCACACACCGATATCACTAGTATGAAAGTCACCACTACGACAGCGGGAAAATGGACATATGGCTCTGATACGCGAAGAGACAGTTGACATTTGAAATGCCATGCTGTGAGTGTGATCCTGAAGTCAATCCGACACAGAACTCCGGTGTGTTTTTCAGTTCGGTAGTTAGTTTCGTTTTCGTTATTTAAAGCGCCTTTATCCAGTTTGAATATAGGGGAAGAAATACTTGGCCATTTTGTTGTAAACAATGACGCATGGATTGTACCAAATGGGAGGGGAGTTATATGACCTATATAGAGTATGACCATAAGGAAAGTATGTATTGTTGTATTGCTATAAAACACCTTGCAAGTTGAGTATAAAAAAAATAATTATTCAACAAATTAACCATCACCGTTCACTCGAATTATCAACGCTGTATGTGGATATACAGTATGGTAGGAGTTCAGTGTTTTATTTATTTTGTGAATTTTTCTCCCAATTTTCGTGATATCTAATTGGTAATTACGATCTTGTTTCATCGCTGCAACTCCCCAACGGGCTCGGGAGAGGTGAAGGTCATCCGAAACACGATCCGCTAAGACGCGCTGCTTTTACACACCGCTCGCTTAACCCGGAAGCCAGTCGCCCACCGTGTCAGGGGCTCTGTGTTGAGCTGATCGAGTTTACTGTTTCTCTGTCTGTCTTTCACCACCCTCTACTGGCCAACAGCTAGAATTACATCTTACTCTGTAACGTAATTTGTAGCCTAATTACAGCTAGTGTACTGTTTGTAACTACCCTGGTAGGTTGACTGATAACCTGAACCAGATTGCAGGCACTGGTTACAGTTTGAAGTTTTTTCTTGAGTGGGCAGCTTGATGAACGCCAGTCAATATTTAAATCACCCAGAAAATATACTTCTCTGTTGATATCACATACATTATCAAGCATTTCACACATATTATCCAGATAATGACTGTTAGCACTTGGTGGTCTGTAGCAGCTTCCCACAAGAATGGGCTTTAAGCAGATGAACCTGTAGCCATATTACTCCAACATTATTTAACATTAGATCGTCTCTAAGCTTTACAGGAATGCGGTTCTGGACATAGACTGCAACACCGCCTCCTCAGGCATTTCTGTATATTCGGTAGATGTTATAACCATGTATTGCTACCACTGTATCATCAAAGGTATTATCCAAGTGAATTTCAGAGATAGTCAGAATATGAATGTCATCTGTTACAAGCAAGTTATTGGCTTCATGGCGCTTGTTTCTTAGGCTACATATGTTAATATGGGCTATTTTTAGCACTTTTTGGGGTTGCTTGATTGTTTTCAATGCTTTACTGGGAAGCTTATCAGAGGTAGACTTACTCATGTTATTTATATTGGAGCTGATAGTGCAGGGTGAGCTGCACAAAGTGATCTTCCTACTATTGCACACTGCCTCAGTGTTAACAGTGTAGCTCTAAATCATAGGCTCGTGATTACTGCATACAATAGCTGAAGGATAAACAGAAGCATTCGGTGCAGTTAGGGATACATAAATTAAATTACTGACATTGTGTTTGTCAATGTACCTAGGATCATGTACATTTAATGCAGCATTATGACGACTCATTGTCACAATGGTAGTGATTAACTGAGCTGGTCTTGGATCATTTACCAGTCATTGTTACAACGCAGCCTTGAAATGTGTGGACAGAGTCCAGGAGCCAAGATGATTTGGATGGACTCCGTCATTTCTGTAGAGTATCTTCTGTTTCCAGAAGGTGTCAAAGTTATCTATAAAAGTAACTCCAGCAGAGCCACAGTAGTCTTTTACGGGTTGCTGCTGCTACTCTCTGTTTATCATATATGCATAGTCACTTTAACGATACATTAATGTACATACTACCTCAATTGGGGCGACCAACCAGTGCTCCCGCACATTGGCTAACCGGGCTATCTGCATTGTGTCCCGCCAACCACCCACCAACCCCTCTTTTACGCTACTGCTACTCTCTGTTCATCATAAATGCATAACTTTAACCATATCTACATACTACCTCAATCAGCCTGACTAACCAGTGTCTGTATGTAGCCTCGCTACTTTTATAGCCTCGCTACTGTATATAGCCTGTCTTTTTACTGTTGGTTAGAGCCTGTAAGTAAGCATTTCACTGTAAGGTACCTGTTGTATTCGGTGCACGTGACAAATAAACTTTGATTTGATTTTAGCCAGATGTGTAATGCCAGCAGTCTGCTGAATCTTTCACACCCGCGGCCCAACGATGGTACTGGACCTGAAATGATTGGCTGTTTTTTGGAGTCTTTTAATGCTAAAATCAGTTCTTTCAAATCCATTTTCAAATGTTCCGAGCTAGCCCTCCTGAAAAGAAAAACAGTACAAGTGTTACTTAGAACACATCTCCTCTTTGCTCATCTGCCATGTTGTGTTGCTACCATGTTGTTGTCATGTGTTGTTGCCATGCTATGTTGTTGTCTTAGGTCTCTCTTTATGTAGTGTTGTGGTGTCTCTCTTGTCGTGATGTGTGTTTTGTCCTATTTATGATTTTTTTTCAAACCCAGCCTCCGTCCCCGCAGGAGGCCTTTTGCCTTTTGGTAGGCTGTCATTGTAAATAAGGATGTGTTCTTAACTGACTTGCCTAGTTTAATAAAGATTTATTTTTATCCTCTTTCCTCATCTCCTCTTGTACACACTATTTATTTTCAGGTCAGCGACCACAGAGGAGATATGAGGAGAGAAGAGGACATTTAGAACTGTTAGGACATAGTCTTGCTTTAGCTTTTGAAGGATATCTCAACCAAGTGTCAAAGGTTACATAGAAGTGCCCCTTACACCTGTGTGTGGTTGCGGGGGGTGGCGTGTTACTAAGAATAGTAAACAAATAATAATTTGACCAACTGGAGACATTTTGTTAGTCCCCACAAGGTCAAATGCTATTTCTAGGGGGTTTAGGGTTAAGGTTAGAATTATGTTA